>NW_028301577.1:7392500-7487500 GCF_042242905.1 Orbicella faveolata
ACTTACGCCAAAGCATTATAATTTTGCCCGTTTTCGTTTTGCCCACCTTTATATAAGATTCTGGTACGAGAGAAATCATTGTTTTTCTGCGCCGTTTTTGCTGTTTTGTTGCTGTTGTTTTAAACTTCAATTCCTTGCAGTTACGTCCCCAAAGCTTGTCATTGCAGTACCAATTTCATATCTTTCGCATCGCAGTCTCATAATTAGAAGCTTCACTTTGTTTATACTATCGGCGAGTTAAGCTGGATAAACAATCCTTGATCTCCACATTAAATTTGACACCAGTTCGTTTACCACTTTTATATCAGTGTACCCCTTTCGACTAAGAGCTGGAAGCTAGCTGGACGATTTTAGTGCAAACTTACTCTTTTTCTCCACTGTTGGCCTAAACGGTTGCATGCTGACATGTACAAAGACCGTGGGTTCTCAAAATAAATCACTTCTCGTTCAATGCTTAAATCAGAACTTCAGTCAGTGAATATCTTCAATATACTTTATCATGAAGATTAACTGAAACGACCCAAACCATATAACACTTGGTTGGAATGTTTCAGTTGTGTGTTCAACCAGTTGCTGAGATAGCTCAGTTGGGAGAGCGTCAGACTGAAACTCTGAAGGTCCCTGGTTCAAATCCGGAGAAATCGCATGAGTTCTGAATAATCCCGAGTCTTGGCAATTTTTATTTTTCAAAATGTAGAACCAGTTCGAGTATGTAAAGATTGCTTATAAACTCTTAACGTAATGGTATAAAGTATCGAAGTTTTGGTACTATTCTCTCCCATTACAAAGGTAATTTTGTGAATTTTTTTGGGTCGGTTAGCTGCTTTCGTAAGGTCTCGCATGAATTGTTTGATACCATTTGAGAGGACAAAGGAACAAACAACAGAAACAATGCCCCTAGCCGCGCTCCAAAACAATAACAGCTGCTAACAATGAGAAGAATTACAAGCTTACCACAGTTACTACACTTCTGAATTATTTTAACTTTGTGATAGTATTTGCAAGTTTTTACAATCTCAAATTTGCTTTGGTCCTTACCAAGGTACATAGTATAAGTATTCTTGAGGCATCCTCCTCACTTGTTATAGTTACAGTGGTGATTCAAAAGGCATTCATCGTTGCCGAGATTTTGAGTTGCCGCTCAAAATCTTCAATACAAAGACAATTTTGTTGTTAATTTTTTTTTAAACCTTCTGATTGTAATTGCTAATTTTTGCTATTTTTCATTTTCCCTTCGTTCTTACCTAGGTACATAGCCTTTCAAATTCAGAATAAATTTAAAGTGAATTCAAAAGAAATTTTTCTTGTGCCGAGATAGCTCAGTTGGGAGAGCGTCAGACTGAAGATCTGAAGGTCCCTGGTTCAAATCCGGAGAACTCGCATGAGTTCTGAATAATCCCGGTTCTCGGCAAGTTTTTCATAGAATGATTTTGCTCGTTTGCTTTTTCTGCCATTTATATTCAATAAAATATTTTACGAAGAAACCTTCAAATCAGTACATTATTTTTTTTTACTGAAGTGATATTTTAAATTTAATATTTCTCGCTAGAGAGTAAATTTTCCCAATTCTCTTTACAGTTGTGCTGTTAATGAACATAGTTTTTGAAATTGTTAGGAAAAATTGTCTAAGTCAAGTTCTAGAACAATCTAGAACCAGAAGTCTTTCAGCCGTGACCAATTTGTCTAAGAACATTCCAGAATATTCTGACCTTTATGTAATTACTCAGATTAGAAACTATGTCAAACTACTTAATTTAGCTCCTAATAGAAGTTTCTAGAACTTTAAACCTCATGTATATTAGAGCGAGAGGTTCTTCTGTAAGAGAGATTGATTCAAATTTGAAGAAGCTTAGTGCTGTAAATTCGTGAAGTTGCTGTTACCGGCGATCCTGAGTTCTGTCTGGAAATAACCCTCACTGCTCTACAACGATACTCGTAACAGAAATGTTAGTGAGTACTGAGAGAAGCCAGCCATTCAGCTCAGTCTCACGAGGACTGCGTTGACACAGAGTGTTGAGGAATCGATTTCAATACATTGAAATAATTATAACATATTAGAATTACAAATTCCTGGACATACCTGTGCCTATACAGGGCAGCGTTCTCACTACGCCGGAGGAATTTTAAAACGCTCTTCAAACCAGAGGCATTTGAAAACGCCGGCTTTTTATTTTCGTGTGGACGGAAAACACTTTGAAAACGGAGCTTTTCCAAAACCATGACACATCACAATAGTCGTAAGATTTCCCTGACAGAGTTTTCCACAAAACAAATCCAAAATGACTGGTGATTGTTACGTTTTTAGATTCCTCCGGCGTACTGTGAACGGAGTCTAATACTGATTGCTTGAATGGACTAAACTCGACCAATCTGCATGAAGTGTCATAGCATGAGTTTCAGCTGTTTCCTCGAATTGGTCGCTGATCATGAGTGCACGACTCGAGAAGACGACTGAAATTTTGGTTAGGAGTGCCAAGGACTGTTAATCAGCGGTTTACTTAGCTGAATGTAAACTAATGAATTCTGAAAAGCATCCTTGATGAAAAGCTGTAAGCAAATACAGTTTTACAGCTTAACATTGTTCCTTGTTCAACAGTGCCTTGTCGAGAAAACGTCTGTCGCCTTTACGTTTGCAATCCCCGTTTTAAGGTAACAAGGTTTGGCAAAGAAACTTTGTAAATGGAAACCTTAAGCGTCAGCTATTAAAGTGTTTTATTATTATTATTATTATTATTATTATTATTATTATTATTATTATCATTATTATTATTAAAGATTCGCACAGCTATTGATGATATTGAAGCTGGTTTCGTCATTGGCTCCGGGCAACAACAAGTTGCCTAGGGAAGCCAAGAAACACCCCTTGTTTGCTTTTTCTCTTCTTTCTACATCTCCAGCACCTTTCTAAGAATTCTTGCCGACCCCAACAATGCACATCTCTGGATCAGTCCAACAGGAACGCCCACCTCAATGGCTCTCAGATTGTCATTCAATCTCAGTGGTATTGATCCCAATGCTCCCACTACCATTGGAATAACCTTTGTCCTCACACCCCACATTTTTCGAACTTCTCTTGCTAGATCTTGATACTTTTCAACTTTTTCATCTTCCTTCTCTCTCACCCCATTATCCTCTGGAATTGCCACATCTATAATCTGACAGCTCTTGTCTCTCTTGTCAATGCTCACCAAATCCGGTCTACTAGCCCCTATTTCATGGTCTGTTCGCACACTGAAGTCTCATAGAAGTTTGTAATCCTCATTTTCAAGCACACTGTCTGGAACATCGTCATACCATCTATCCTTTCGTTCAAACCCACATTTTCCTGACAGGTCCCAATGGATTGCTCTAGCCACGTTATCATGTCTCCTTTTGTATTCTTTTTGTGCCAGTTTCGAGCACGAACTTACAATATGGCTAATGGTCTCGCTACTCTGCTTACAGATTCTACATTTCGGGTCATTCTGTGACTTGTCAACCATCGTTTTAATATCGTTTTAATTTTAATTATTATTATTATTATTATTATTATTATTATTATTATTAAACTGAAAAGCAGGTTCTATTTAAAACAACGGTTTTTATTGCATTGTAAGCCTTTAATATTTGTTTAACTGTTCTGTCGTTGCAGCTACTGATTCGTTTGTTTAAAGCTATGGTAGTTCGCTATCTAGAGTTTATGGCAATTAAACCTATAATCCAGAGCAAACTAGAAATATAGAAAGCCATCTTGACGGGTAGCCAACACGAGTCAAAAATTAGTCTTTGTACAAGAATCCGATCGCAAATGATTTCTTAAAAATTGAACAATTTATGAATGTTAGTTAGGATAAGTTAGGATGAAGTTAGGATACAATTTAAAAGATTGCGTTGACCAAATTTGAGGGGTGTAGCTATGCTAGAAAGCGCGCAGTCGCGTTTTATATTTTCCAGACATTTGTCTCCAAATTTTTACACGACGTTACGAGTTCGCGGGAAAAAAGTACGGACAAATGTACCGAAAATTTAAAACGTGAGAGGATGCTTTCTAGCACAGCTAAATCTCTCAAATTTGGTTAAAGCAATCCTTTGCTTAGTACTCTCAACTTTGCTATTCATAAATTGTTCAGAATTCAGTTTTAAAGAAAATTATTTGCCATCGGATTTAAATGTGTGAAGTCATGTGTCTAGAGGAGCCAGATTGAAACTCAGTCACACGAAATTATTACTCCGCGAAGTTTTCGTTCACTACCTTTTGTAAATTGTAGCTACACAGTAGTTTAGCAAAAGATGGAAGAATAGAGTTCAGTACGGTTAGAATACAATAAGTACCTTTTGACAAAACGGGAGGGCAATGAGCTTCCTCTTTCTCTCAGCGCTTCATGGACTTTCAACTTTCTTTCGATTGTTATCTGCGTTTTATTAAGACGCTGGTCTTGCAAATCTGTCTTGAACATTCTTAGACTCCTGAGTATCGGCTGCGTTCCTTGTGAAGTTTCTATTTCGCCTGTTTCCGTCCATATAAAGGACTTTTTGCCAGAGTTTTTCCCGTAGATGTTTACTTGCCATATCATGCATTCAAACAAGTTGTTTATCACTATTGTTTAAGATTTTCGCGCATTAAATTTAGGCACAAACAGCCCGTTTTCATCTTCATAAATCTGACTCCAGTTCTTTCACCACTTATATATCTCACTTCTTCAGTGTACTCCTTTTGGCTAAGACCTGGAAGTTAGCTACACGGTTTTAGTGCGAACTTACTCTTTTTCTCTTTTTTTTCCCACTGTTAGCCTAAACGGTTGCATCCTGACATGTACAAACACTGTGGGTTCCCAAAATAAACCTCTCCTCTTGTTCATGCAATGCTTTAATCAGAACTTCAGTAATATCTTCAATACTTTATCATGAAGAACAACTAATATGACCAAAACCCAAACCAGTTTATTTCTCCATCCTCTATTTGGGTTTAGCTACAAATCTGTCAACGGTCAATTTTCAGAGTTTTGCTGTTTATATTGCCTTTGCATTCGCCATATGTCATGTTGTCATCACTTGTCTTTTCTACAGATAATTCACCAGCCGAAATAGCTCAGTTGGCAGAGCGTCAGACTGAAGATCTGAAGGTCCCTGGTTCAAATCCGGAGAATTTGCATGAGTTCTGTACAATCCCGGGTCTCGGCAATTTTTTTTTTCAAGATGTAAAATCAGTTCAAATATGTAAAGATTCCTTATAAACTCTTTACGTAATGGTATAAAGTATCGAAGTTTTGGTACTATTCTCTCCCATTAAAAAGATAATTTTGTGAAATTTGTTGGGTCGGTTAGCTGCTCTCGTAAGGTCTCACATGAATTGCTTGATACCCTTTGAGAGGACAAAGGAACAAACAACAGAAACAATGCCCCTAGCCGCGCCCCAAAACAATAACAGCTGCTAACAATGAGAAGAATTACAAACTTACGACAATTGTTACATTTCTGAATTTTTTGTCCCTTAGTGATAGTATTTGCAAGTTTTTACAATCTCAAATTTGCTTTGGTCCTTACCAAGGTATATAGTATAAGTATTCTTAAGGCATCCTTCTCACTTGTTACAGTTACAGTGGTGATTCAGAAGGCATTCATCGTTGCCGAGATAGCTCAGTTGGGAGAGCGTCAGGCTGAAGATCTGAAGGTCCATGCTTTAAATACGGAGAACTCGCATGAGTTCTGAATAATCCCGGGTCTAGGCGATTTTTTTCTTTTCAAAATGTAGAACCAGTTCAAATATGTAAAGATTGCTTATAAACTCTTAACGTAATGGTATAAAGTATCGAAGTTTTGGGACTATTCTCTCCCATTACAAAGGTAATTTTGTGAAATTTTTTGGGTCGAGTAGCAGCTCTCGTAATGTCTCACATGAATGGCTTGATACCTTTTGAGAGGACAAAGGAACAAACAACAGAAACAATGCCCCTAGCCGCGCCCCAAAGCAATAACAGCTGCTAACAATGAGAAGAATTACAAGCTTACGACAGTTGCTACACTTCTGAATTTTTTGTCACTTTGTGATAGTATTTGCAAGTTTTTACAATTTCAAACTTGCTTTGGTCCTTACCAAGGTATATAGTATAAGTATTCTTGAGGCATCCTTCTAACTTGTTATAGTATGCAGTGGTGATTCAAAAGGCATTCATCGTTGCCGAGATAGCTCAGTTGGGAGAGCGTCAGACTGAAGATCTGAAGGTCCCTGGTTCAAATCCGGAGAACTCGCATGAGTTCTGAATAATCCCGGTTCTCGGCAAACACTTTTTTTTCGATTTTTATTTTAATACCTGTTCGGATACGGGCAGTTTTGTCATTGTACTCATTGAAATATTTTGATTTACATTGTACTATAATACATTCACAACCATGTGCTTCTGTCTCTTTTTATAGTGTTAGTTTACGTGGATATCATTATTTCTTGGATTGTATGATCTATATTGCTGTAATCAAGCTGTTCTGACAGCCGAGATAGCTCACTGGGAGAGCGTCCCTGGTTCAGATCCGGAGAGTTCGCATCGAGGTTTAAAGGGTCTGACTCTGTGCAATTTTCGTCAATCTTAAAAACCAACGGAGTAAAAACGCAGAGATTTATTCTAAATTTTAAGTTAAAGTATCGCAGTGTTTGGTAACCATTTTCGTCCAAAATCTTTAATACAAAGACAATTTTGTTGTTAATTTTTTCAACTTTGTGATCGTAATTTCTAATTTTTGGTATTTTTCCCGTTGTTCTTTCCAAGGCACATAGCCTTGCAAATTCATGATATATTCTTGTCACTTGTTATGGTTAAAGTGAATTCGAAAGGAACTCATCAAGTGCCAAGATAGCTCAGTTGGGAGAGCGTCAGACTGAAGATCTGAAGGTCTATGGTTCAAATCCGGAGAACCGTTACCAAGCTAGCTTTATAGTATAAGTATTCTTGATGCCACGATTCTTCGCACTTGTTATAGTTACAGTGATGATTCAATTGATATTCATCGTTGCCGAGATAGCTCAGTTGGGAGAGCGTCAGACTGAAGATCTGAAGGTCCCTGGTTCAAATCCGGAGAACTCGCATGAGTTCTGAATAATCCCGGGTCTCGGCATGTTTACAGAATGTTTTTGCTCGTTTGATTTTTCTGCCACTTATTTTCAATGAAACATTTTAGGAAGAAACCTTGAAATCAGTACATTATTTTTTTTTACTGAAGCGATATTTTAAATTTAATATTTGTTAGTAGAGAGTAAATTTTTCCAATTCTCTTTACAGTTGTGCTGTTAATGAACATAGTTTTTTAAGAGTCCCTGTCCATAAAAATGGAAAATAACTCGGCAAGGGTCAAAAACTCGATTTCGCTCATATTTTCATGGTAGATAGGCTAGGGCATGAAAAAAACTACTGGATAGTTTTTTTGCCAAAATATCCTTTTATTTCAAAGAAATATGCAAATTACCAAATTCCGTTAAAATCGTCATTTAACGCACCATTTTATTACAGAAGTTTGAGAGCCTCGCATGCAAAACCGCATCATTCTTCCGTCTTTAAAACACTCAAATATTTTTGTGCAATGTTTAAATGTGTACTGGGTTGATTTTAGGGAATGTTGCGTTGTCTTTTTGGGTGCAAAATAATTAAATTTCGAAGACATGTATTTTATTCCCTTAAAAGTACTTCGTGAATATAATTAATTTTCACTATGTGCGAAACCTTGAAATGGATCAAGCTTCTGGTGGTTGAATCGCAGAAGGACGGTCTACAGATTCCTGTAAAAATTTCTTTGGGCAAATGATTGTGAGCGACGCGAGAGCTTTTCAAAGTACGTCAAAAATGCAAATATTTGACCATCCGTCGTCAAATTTCAATTTACGGGTTAGACGTATATTTTAGCATGCGCCGCATGATTTGACATATGTTAAATTGAAATAGACACAGAGCTGATAATTTCGAAATGTTCTAACCTCATTTGCTGTAAAAGGCAGGTGCAAAACGGATTTGACGTGTTTCTCTCACCATTCGTCGTACATAAACCAGAAGTTTGCTTTTGTTTACATAACGTCCGATGTACATCGCCAACTGTGAACTTATTTAACGGTCGAATACCATGAATCTGTGACCCTCTTTCGACACATATGATCACCACTGCATCTAAGTCTAAAACGGCTGAGTCATTTGTAGATAGTTGCTTGCTTTGCACTACACCAAAATATTACGTTTGATCATCATGGTTTGATGGCTTGAATCCTTGTTTGCAGCGGTTCCTTGTTCGTCACGCAATGCTGTCATCCCCTTTTAGGGGGTAGCGGTAGTACAATTTCTATCCTAATACGTAAGGCTCCGTAAGGCTTGGAATCACTGGGAGCACACAATCGTGTTGAGTAGGAAGAGATTGAATTAAGAAATGAAAAGAATGAATAGTTTACCATTGCCCCTGTTGTTATATTTTACTCGACCACCACTACCTACATGCCCTGCGTAATACTGTAACGCTAAACTCATACCCAGGTCTTTTCGCGCTATGCAATTATTTTTGGTTTACATGTAATACAGTGGGCTACCCTTGGGGAAATGGGTGGTGACCGCTTAATGGGGGTAACCGCTTAAATAGAGGTTGGTGTACCTTGAATATTTAATTTGTCACTGTCGGGCTATAAATTACTTGGTGAACATTCAAGACAATCATGATAGACGTGTGTCTGAATTATCACTCGTCATGCACCTTCAATTTCAGACTCTTATCTGCCATCGCCCTTTCCAAAACAAAGTTCTTAAATTTTGGGTGGCCGCTTAATAGGGGTAAAGACAATAATGAAACCCTTATCGGAATGACCAAATGGTGGCCGCGGAGGTAACCGGTCAATAGGTGTTTTATTTATAATATTTTACTGACGATAATTTTGGACTGTATTGACAACAACATACCAATGCCTCGCCACTAAGCAAACAAAATACGCCAAATAAAATGGCATGGCCAGGGCTATTTACTCACGTAATTACTAATTAAATTTAGTCTGTTTTTCTCACGAATTAGACACGTTGTGATTTCCTATTTTTATTTCAGCTAGTTCTTGCTTCATTGATCTATAATTTGCTTATGGCGATTTTCTTAAAATTCTAGTCAGTACAGGCACGCGATTATATAAATATACACATATTATTATATATATGAACAAACAGATGAACAATGATTAAATTGTTTCAGTTATCCCGAGAGTACTCTATACAAAGTAGATCAAAATGTGCAGCATATGCCGTGACAGCATTTCGTGACGAACAAATAACGGCTGTAAGATTGTGCTGCGCCGACACGCTTATCAGCAATGGTCAGCAATCGATCAAACGCAATATTTTGGCGAAGCGTAAAGCAAGCAACTATCTACAAATGACTCAGCCGTTTTAGGCTTAGATGCAGTGATGTTCATAAGCGCAGAAAGATGGTCACAGATTCATAGTATTCGACCAATAATAGGTTGACAGTAGGCGATGTACATCGGACGTTAACCTTGTGTAAACAAAAGCGAACTTCTGCTTTATGTGCGACGAATGGTGACTAGAAACACGTCAAATCGGCTTTGGACCTGCCTTTTACAACAAATAAGGTTAGAACATTCCGAAATAATCAGCTCTGTGTCTATTTCAACTTATTATAGGTCAAGTCGTGTGGCACATGCTAAAATATACGTCTAACCCGTAAATTGAAATTTGACGACGGATGGTCAAATATTTGCATCTTTGACGTACTTTGAAAAGCTCTCGCGTCGCTCACAATCATTTGCCCAAAGAAATTTTTACAGGAATCTGTAGACCATCCTTCTGCAATTCAACCACCAGAAGCTTGATCCATTTTAAGGTTTAGCACATAGTGAAAATTAGTTATATTCAAGAAGTACTTTTAAGTGAATGAAATACATGTCTTCGAAATTTAATTATTTTGCACCCAAAACGACAACGCAACATTCCCTAAAATCAACCCAGTACACATTTAAACATTGCACAAAAATATTTGAATGTTTTAAAGACGAAAGAATTATGTGGTTTTGCATGCGAGGCTCTCAAACTTGCTTAATAAAATGGTGCGTCAAATGACGATTTTAATGGAATTTGGTAATTTGCATATTTCTTTGAAATAAAAGGATATTTTACCAAAAAAACTATCCAGTAGTTTTTGTCATGCCCTAGCCTGTCTACCATAAGAATATTAGCGAAATCGAATTTTCGACCCTTGCCGCGAAATTAAGAATTTGTCTGATTTTTACAGGCAGGCACTCTTAAATGTTAATGCGTACTGAGAGAAGCCGGCCTTTCAGCTCAGTCTAACAAGGACTGCGTTGACACAGAGTGTCCAGGAATCGATTTGAATACATTGAAATAATTATAACATACTAGAAGTACACATTTCTGGACATACCTGTGCCTATACATTCCTTCAAAGCAGTTTTGCGAACGAAACACCGCAGAGTTCCGTGGTTCATTCACGCCCCAGGCCCCACTCGAATTCATCTCCAACTGAACTCCTTGTAAGACTCACTGATAAACTATCAACATAGCTCCGCCTTCAAAGTAAAGAAAACGTAACATAAACCACTCCGAAGGTCTAGCCCTTTTTATGTGCAAGACGTTTATGTAAACTTCTGTCTCACTGTAAGGCAGCGCCCACGCTACGCCGGAGGAATTTGAAAAAGCAGCATTTTTTCTGTGGTTAGGCCACCGTCCACACTTATCCTTTTGAAAACGTTCTTCAAACCAGAAGCGTTTGAAAACGTTGTATTTTAATTTTCGTGTCCGCGGATAACATTTTGAAAACAGGACTATTCGAAAACCATTGCATCACAATAGTCGTGTGATTTCACTGATCGAGCCAGTTTTCCACAAAACAAATCCAAAATGATCGGTGATTGTTACGTTTTTAAATTCCTCCGGCGTAGTGTGGACGGAGTTTAAGACTAATTGCTTGAATGGACTAAACTCGTCCAATCTGCATGAGGTGTCATAGCATGAGTTTCACTGAGCTGTTTCCTCGAATTGCAATTGGTCCCTGATCATGAGTGCACGACTCGAGAAGATGACTGAAATTTTGGTTAGAAGTGCCAAGGACTGTTAATTTGCGGTTACTTAGCTGAATGTATAGTAATGTATTTTTAACAGCATCCTTGATGAAAAGCTGTAAGCAAATACAATTTTACAGCTTAACATTTTTCTTTGTTCAACGGCGCGTTGTCGAGAAAACGTATGTCGCGTTTTACGTTTGCAATCCCAGTTTCAAGGCAACAAGGCTTGACAAAGAAACTTTGTAAATGGAAACCTTTAACTGAAAAGCAGGTCACATTCATAACAATTACTTTTATTGCATTGTAAGTCTTTAATATTTCAGTTTAACTGTTCTGTTGTTGCAGTTACTGATTCGTTTGTTTAAGCTATGGTAGTTTGCTAACTTGTGTTTATTGCAATTAAACCTATAATCCAGAGCAAACTTGAAATATAGAAAGCCATCTTGACGGGTAGCCAACACGCGTCAACAATTAGTCTTTCTATGGGAATCCGATGAATTCTGAACAATCTATGAATGGCAAAGTTAAGATACAATTTATAGGATTGCGTTAACCAAATTTGAGGGGTGTAGCTATGCTAGAAAGCGCGCAGTCGCGTTTTATATTTTCCAGATATTCGTCTCTAAATTTTTTACACGACTTTATTAGTTCGCGGGAAAAAATATGGACAAATGTACCGAAAATTAAAAACGCGAGAGGATGCTTTCTAGCACAACTAAATCTCTCAAATTTGGTTAAAGCAATCCTTTGCTTAGTACTCTCAACTTTGCTATTCATAAATTGTTCAGAATTCAGTTTTAAAGAAAATTATTTGCCATCGGATTTATATATGTGTGAAGTCATGTGTCTAGAGGAGCCAGATTGAAACTCAGTCACACGAAATTATTACTCCGCGAAGTTTTCGTTCACTACCTTTTGTAAATTGTAGCTACACAGTAGTTTAGCAAAAGATGGAAGAATAGAGTTCACTACAGTTAGAATACAATAAGTACCTTTTGACAAAACAGGAGGGCAATGAGCTTCCTCTTTCTCTCAGCGCTTCATGGACTTTCAACTTTCTTTCGATTGTTATCTGCGTTTTATTAAGACGCTGGTCTTGCAAATCTGTCTTGAACATTCTTAGACTCCTGAGTATCGGCTGCGTTCCTTGCGAAGTTTTTATTTCGCCTGTTTCCGTCCATATAAAGGACTTTTTGCCAGAGTTTTTCCCCTAGATGTTTACTTGCCATATCATGCATTCAAACAAGTTGTTTATCATTATTGTTTAAGATTTTCGCGCCTTAAATTTGGACACAAACAGCCTGTTTTCATCTTCATGTACGCGCCCTGCTTTTTCTTTCACTTGATTTCTTTTTGTTTCAATTTACGACGGAAACTGAATCGGCTTGGAATAAAGAGGTATAGAAGCGTATGCAGCACCTATGGTGAACAAATATTGGAACAAACCCAGTAGACCCAGTACGGATTGTGATCATTCTTCGTATTCGAGTGGAAACGAGCCAAAAGACAAATCATGACTTTTGCTACGAAACAGCAAGTCAAGTTTCGCGCCAAAATAGCCGCGGCTGCTACACTACGTTGTAGAGTGAAATATTTCTATTTTGAAAATTTTTTGAGAGGACTGAGGAAGTAGAGCCTTATTTTAATACCTGTTCGGATACGGGCGGTTTTGTCATTGTACTCATTGAAATATTTTGATTTCCATTGTACTATAATACATTTACAACCGTGTGCTTCTGTCTTTTTTTATAGTGTTAGTTTGCGTGGATATCATTATTTCTGGGAGAGTATGATCTATATTGCTGTTCATGATCAAGCCGTTCTGACAGCCGAAGTAGCTTAAAGGGTCTGACTCTGTGCAATTGTCGTCAATCTTTAAAACCAACGGAGTAAAAACGCAGAGATTTATTCTTAATTTTAAGTTAAAGTATCGCAGTGTGTGGTAACCATTTTCGTCCAAAATCTTTAATACAAAGACAATTTTGTTGTTAATTTTTTTTTAACTTTGTGATTGTAATTGCTTATTTTTGCTATTTTTCCCGTTGTTCTTGCCAAGGTACATAGCCTTGCAAATTCATGATATATTCTTGTCACTTGTTATGGTTAAAGTGAATTCAAAAGGAACTCATCAAGTGCCAAGATAGCTCAGTTGGGAGAGCGTCAGACTGAAGATCTGAAGGTCCCTGGTTAAAATTCGGAGAACTCGCACGAGTTCTGAATAATCCCGGGTCTCAGCAAGAACTTTTGTTTTTGGTTTTTATCTTACTGAAAAGTACGTTGTTCGGATACGGACAGTTTTGTCAATGTACTTATTAAAACATTTTTATTTACATTTAATTTGCTATAATACATCATTTACAACCATGTTAGACTCTGTCTTTTTTAGTGTTAGTTTGGATATTATCATTTTCTTGGATAGTATGATCCATATTGCTGTTAATTATCAAGCCGTTCTCACAGCCGAGATAGCTCTGTTGGGAGAGCGTCCCTGGTTCAGATCCGGAGAGTTCGCATGAGTTTTGAAAGAGTCTCTGCAATTTTAGTCAAAATTTAAAACCAACCGAGTAAAAACGCAAAGATTTATTCTAAATCTATAAGTAAAGTATCGCAGTATTTAGTAACCATTTTCGCCGAAAATCTTTAATACAAAGACAATTTTGTTGTTAATTTATTTTAAACTTTGTGATTGTTATTGCTTATTTTTGCTCTTTTTTCCTACGTTCTTACCAAGGTACATAGCCTTGCAAATTCATGATATATTCTTGTCACTTGTTATGGTTAAAGTGAATTCAGAGCGATATCATCAAGTGCCGAGATAGCTCAGTTGGGAGAGCGTCAGACTGAAGATCTGAAGGTCCCTGGTTCAATTCCAGAGAACTCGCATGAGTTCTGAATAATCCCGGGTCTCGGCAATTTTTTTTTTTTTCAAAATGTAAAACCAGTTTAAATATGTAAAGATTGCTTATAAACTCTTAACGTAATGGTATAAAGTATCGACGTTTTGGGACTATTCTCTTCCATTACAAAGGTAATTTAGTAAAATTTTTTGGGTCGGGTAGCAGCTCTCGTAATGTCTCACATGAATTGCTTGATACCTTTTGAGAGGACAAAGGAACAAACAACAGAAACAATGCGTCTAGCTGCGCCCTAAAACAATAACAGCTGCTAACAATGAAAAGAATTACTAGCTTAGGAGAGTTGCCATACTTAGTATGATAGTATGAGCAAATTTTTACAATCTCAAATTGTCTTTGGTCCGTTATCAAGCCAGCTTTATAGTATAAGTATTCCTGATACCACGATCCTTCTCACTTGTTATAGTTACAGTGGTGATTTAAATGACATGCACCGTTGCCGAGAAAGCTCAGTTGGGAGAGCGTCAGACTGAAGATCTGAAGGTAGAACCCGCATGAGTTCTGAATAATCCCGGGTCTCGGCACACTTTTTATTTTTACGTTAAACCCTCTTTCGAACAATACGTCCTTGCGTTTTGTTAAAATAAGTTGTCGTATCTAGTCATGGAAAATTTTCACAGTAATGGTTGGACAACAAAACGTTACCTTTTGCTTATAAAGTCGTCATAGTTTTTTATTAAAATTGATTAACTATTGATTAGTAGACACTCCGCATTTAACCATAACACAATTGTGCCCGTTGTACTCGGAAGGGAAATTAGCCTAGTTTTTTTTTTTTTTTTTTGGCTTGAAAGTGTTTTAGAATGTTGTACTGTTGTCCTTTAAGGCCGGCACACACTAGGGGACATGTTGTAACGACAGTTTTCCTCGCTTGACAAATCCGTTTGTTAAAAGGTTCTGTTGCGGGGACAAAAGAATGAGCTCATTTAAATATTCGTGCGTTATGACGCAGGGATAAGACGACCTTAGTTTTCAATATGCAATGGACAATCACAAGGCTCTCCATTCGCCCTCCATACATTAAGGGGTTATTAAGGTAGTCACGCAGCCAACAGGTGACAATCAACCCATTTGCTAGTCACGTATCTAACATGTTTCACCAGTAACCCACCTGTCATTCGCCCAACCTGTCACCCCAGTCACGCGCCCTTTCCATTTCCAAGCAACACACTTCGACCGCGCAAATAAAAACTCCTTTATTACTCTACGTTGACAAAGAAAGCAAGCCTCGACGGCTGCAGTTCTTTCAGAAACTTTTACAACGAGCAAAGTACTTTTCCATATATTTATATATGACACTATCAATCACAGTTTTAACAGGCCCTCTCACTTTCTAACTTACTATAGCGCGCTTATAATAAGTAATCGAGTAAAGACTGTAAAACCTCCCTATTTATAGAGACAGAGAATTCTTGGTTGCTGCCCGAAGAAAAACGAAAACAAAGAGCTGAAAAAATTCTGGTTTACACTCGGTCTCTACATAGATGTGAAGACGGCCGAGTCCCGTATTTTCTAAAATAACATCCTCTCTACATGTAAAGGTTTCACGGCGACCATTCTTAACTATTAGTGAACGCGATAATTCCTGAAGGTTTTCATCTCTGCTCGACAATCTGCCCTGATTTCTTCCCTTAATTAAAGCAACTACATCATGGTTTGTGCCTCTTGAAAAGTTGAGCGTAAATTTTTCAAGTTCCTCGTTGTAATCCGTGTTAATCTTCTCCATCCTTAACCATCCTTGTTTCTTTATGGTTTATTATTATATCTTTGGTGTTTTTCTATCTTGGTAAACTATTATTTTCAGGTTTCGTTCAATTTAAAGATAGTTTTGTATGTGGCCAAAACAACTCAAAATAATGTGACCGAGCTCCTCTAAGAATACAGCTCCGTTTCTTCTTCGTGTGCTTCTGGTCTCCGTCGATTTCTTTATGTTACTAGCAGTCGAGCAAAGAAACGGCCATTATTTTAGAAAATACAGTTCCAAACGCCAGCAGCTTCCCCATTTTCTCCAACGATCAACACCGAAACTCTCTTTACAGCCTTTATTGATTTGTTATAATACGTCTTACGAGAATTGAATTTTGGATCAACTCAACTCCGGGGATGATCAAATGCTTCATTCCCCTAACCTATCCGCTTGGATTCGATAAACAACGTTAGGGGAAACTTAGATTTGATCACGGTTGTAATTTCATTTCCCGGTTAGCTTATAATTAAAAAGTAAGCTCCTAATTTTCAATGCTAAGGAAACACTAGTACCTCGGCCAAGTTCGCGGAATTTCTCTGACGAACCTTTGCCGAGAATAATACAAATCATATACACGAGTCAAGACATCATTTCTGAGCCATCTTAAGATGGCGCTACTATTAAATTGTCTTGCAAATAAATATACACAGCGTAAACAAGAACCTTCTTTACGCTGATCTGGTTGAAAATTTGCCGCTATGTCAGTTCGATGTAAATGTTTCAAACATCTTTTTTTTCTCTCTCTCTGGTTTACTTTTACTTATATTTTTCTCCGTTAAGCGAAATTTTATTGATCTACAATCGCTACTACGTCCTTGATCTCTCACGCTAAGAGATTAGGCGGGCAGAAATACTCTTCTTTTTTTAAGTTAAGAATTAGTTTAGAATTTGTACAAGTGTAAAAGATGATGAAATTTCATAATAAACCTATAGACATCAATTTTCTCTCTGCTTTGCGCTGCACCAAGGAAAACCTCACACGCCTTCGATGCACGACTACCAATAGAAGACGAAATTAAAATGGATAAAAAGGCAATTAAGTATTTAGAACATCACAAGCAGCTATTTGACAGCCGTAAAAGACCTCAATCACTAATAACGTCTTCAATTTACCATTCTCTCCCCAGTCCCCAGGTGCTCTGCGGAATCTACCAATGATACTTTGCGTGCCTAAAAACAGGCCATGACAAATGATGGACGGTTGCTGTGCCAATCATATATCGCCTATTTTCTACGTCACGTTCTACGGTACAGGACCAGTAGCCGTAAGGCTTGTTCAAGTTCGACTTCTCTGTTTCTGTGTGTATGTACATGACGGGATATGTGCGTGAGAATGGGTGCTTCATGGCGTGACGGGACCGTTTTCTTCTTTGCTGTATTGCGTGATGTAGCGATGACCGGAGCTCATGATTTTCGCGCCCGCGCGCATCATGACCTGCGCCTGCTGGAATGACTGTTTGATCTCTTTCATCCACTCTTGGAATTCAGTCTCGGTCTGAAATGAACAGGAAAATGAAACAAAAGGTTTTAAGGAAAACGACCACTTTTTTAAGTTTAAAAGACATGTTTCGACAGAACTTCTGTCATCTTCAGTTTGCATTACGAGGCAAGTGGCCCATCAGGTCTGAGTTTATCCCGGTTTCTGTAGAATGAAGTGACTATGGGTATTTCTACTCTCCCCTGGATGGGATGCTAGTCCATTGCAGTGTTACCCTCCAGCATTAAATCCGCCGGTACCCAATTGTACACCTGGGTGGAGAGAAGCACCGTGAGAGTGAAGTGTCTTGCCCAAGAGTACAACACGATGTCCCCAGCTAGGGCTCGAACCCGGACCGCTCGATCCGGAGTCGAGCGTACTAACCATGAGGCCAACGCGCCTCCATGGATACATAATAATTTAGGATATTGAATAACAGACAAAAGCCTGAGAGACAGCGGTAATAATAAAGTTATGAATACAAAACTTAAACCGACAACTTAAATTATTTGACAGCACAGAAATTTAGACGCACTTTATTAACGTAAACAACTGTGCTAAGATATTCTCGTTCCAGCTCACCTCTGCTCTGAGGATGTGGTCCCTGTTATCCCGGATGTTTGTGCTGATTTTGATACATTTAAAACCTTTGACATGTGTCTCCTCAACTCCCGTTATGTTCTCCATGCATAAAAGACTTGGCATTTGCTGAGTAAAGAAATCACAAAATGATCAGCAACATTAAGGTCTTACACATGGGACAGTTCTTTTGTTAACTGTCGCTAGACAGTCACGAGAAGGTGCAGGAGTTTATGGGAAGCCACCACGATTCTCCAACATCCCTTTGGAAGTAAGAGACGGAGAAAGAATCTAGATGTGTCAGCTTCCCTTAGGCGTCGCCCTACATTTGCGGTCGAGTGTGACTTTCTAATTTAGAAGCTTTATATCAACGTGAGTCATTTGCATTTGGAAAGACTCCCCGCATTACCCTTAGTTGCAGGCTCATTCAGTCCAATACCGAGAATGCGGAAATGCTACCTAATGCGGACCTTGGGAACCAGGTCTTTTCACGCGCGCGGGGAATAGAACGAACGGTAAAACCATGCGTCGTAAGAAAGATTTGACAAAGTCTTTGACTGGAACAGTACACCGCAAAGGAGAAGCTTTCAGGGTTCCGAGTACCTACTGTAGTTATCTCTGATACTTTCACCAAAGCTGTCAACAATTTCCACAACTTACCCCAGCTTGTTCTCCTCGCCACTCCAGTCGATTGGGAAAGAGATGGAAGTATTTTCTTGGCCAGTTACTCATCAAAGTGCCGCCCAACTTATAGAGATAACCTTCTAACAGACGGTCTCCATCCTCAGGTACTAAAATGACGAACATGAAGTGAGAATATTGCAAAATGGTAACAGCTACAGCAACATCAAACACTCGATCGTCAGACGAAGAACGATCACGAGAGAGCGAAGGAAATTGAGTCTAAACACTAAATGTTAATTTGTCTCTACGAGATGTGATGGAATAGGCACATATGGTCTCTTAAGGTTACAGTATACCTTCAGATCGGCAATTTTCTTCAAATTTGGATTTTTGGTTCAAACTAATGGTCGAAGAGTAATCTCTAATTTCTGAAAACAAAATTGAAAAAAACCTAATATTGGCGGAGAAATGGATGTTTTACGTTATGGCCGGAAGTAAAAGTTCCCTCTTGATTGACAGCCCTATAACGTGTATGCAATCAACCGAGACTACTTTCGCGGGAATATTACCGATATGGATACCACGAATTGGCTGGCTACTCAGTTAATCAGCATTGTTAATCCAAGCATTTTTCGTGTTAGATGTAATTCTATTAAGTTATAAGTAAACATGGACCACGGAAAACTCCGTTTACCAGTTCGAAAGAGCGAAGAATGAATAAAAATACATCAATGAGTGAAGAAGCGAAAGTTGGCCTCGCGGATGAAGCTACGGACGTATCAAGCGGGCAAAAAGATCGAGTCAAGAGAAGAGAAAGGTTGTGTAAAATTTGGGACTCGACAGCGATAACAGCGATGTTTACAGTGACTCTTTTGTTGAGTTCGTCCAACTCATTGAGATCCATTGCAATATTATCCATGCACATTTGCTCTGCCGCGCTTTCTTTTGTTTGTTCTCGTCGCCCAGCTACTCTAACGTTCGTATCCTTTTTCGTCTTCCCCGTTTTGCCAAACCAGCTTCAAGAAAAACCCAGCTGCAGAAAAATTATCTCTCCGCCTTGAGCGCATTGCGGAACGCAAGGTTTTTTTTTGCAGATTCACGCGTAAATTTCACCGCGAGTTAATGGTAGTAAATTTTCCAAGTGCTGATTGGCTCAGTGATCTGAGAACCCAGTTGAAGGCGTTTGTGGGCGGAGTTTGTTTGCGAAGTAAGATATTTTTCTTAGCGCTGTTTTCTCGGATAAATTTTTTCACTTGAAGCAGACACTTTAAAGAGTTACAACTCAAACGGAATTTGTTTGTTTGCCCTCAAATTTGGACAGTAGCTAGATTAACATATAAAAAACAAAAACGTGTCTGCGAATTGTTTATTTCGAAATATTTTTTCTCCGAGAGCGATTTTTGTACGATCACTTCACATTTTTTTAATCCTATTTCGAAAATGTTCTGAAACTTTTTACTACAATTGAATATGGAAAAACGCAGACACGCTTTTTTAGCGCTTTTTGTCCTGAAACCGAGGAAAAAAATAAATTGGCGAAAAACAAAATTCGCTTTGACTTGTAGCTTCCAAAAGGTGATTAGGACGCTTGCATTTGGTGACCGTGAAAAAATTGCCAATTCATTTTATTTCAAAATTTTTGGCATGGTTTGATAGCCAGCTCTATAAGCTTTAATTTGATATAGGGGCTTAGGTATCTACAGCTTAAACCGGACGCGCTACATCGCTTGGACGCGAGGCACCCCTGAAGGCATACGGTAACCTTAAGTGAAGGAGTCATTTTGGACGGCTGGACATATCGTAAGCCGGCACTGGGAATTCCAAGGGAGAAGACACTTGCATAAAAGCTATCGTTGAAAGAAGTTTCCCCAAGGGGAATAACATCTTCATTTGATATCTAGCGTCCGTTCCGGGAAATATTTTTACATGTGAAACAACTTAAATTGGAACTAGACATTAGAAACCTGATGGATCTCTAACAAAGGCCAATCACTGACCTGTGACAGAGTTCTGATGTTTCGCTTTCTTTTTGGCTTCTAACTTATCATGTTCTTCATTGACAACCTTGAATACAGTTTCTGCAAGTAAGACACAACGATCAGTAAAGGTGTCAAAGGAAACCGGTCTACTAGAAAATCTTTTCCACCAAAAGGGTGATGAAAGCAATAGACATTTTTTATATGTCCCCTCCCGCCAAGGTCTTTGCTCGTGCTTTTCACATGTGTCCTAAACATTTCGAGTCTTCCATCCCCCCTCCCCACAGTCTGTCAAAATACACGAAGAGAAAAATACTTGACAGTTTGATCTTTATAGTTAGCTTTTGTATTAAACTATATTGTGTAGTCAACCTCTTTGTCATCCGTTTGTACATCAACCTCTCGCTTCTCACAAGTGGTATTAAAAGTCACTGGCTTCGGAAATGGCTGGAAGAGCGAGATTTCCGACGTTACATCTGGCGACAGCTGGGTTGTATTAAGATCTACCTGTACACTGACATTCCCTTACCAGCGATTTCTTGTTGCCATCTTTCTGACACCGTCAAGTTGAAGTCTTTATAAATCTCCTGATCAGTTTCCGTCATCTAAGAAGCAACACTTTGTTTAAGTTTAACAATAAGAGTTTGCGAAGGCATTTGCTACAACACGCTCGGCCTTAAAGGGCCCTAGTTAGCCACACCTTTGCTTTTGTTTACATGCGAGAGTTTGGCCTTTTCATTTTATTCGGAACATGTCGAAACGAAGGAAATTACTGTGAAACTACTCAAGATAATTAACATACTTTCTGGAACACAACTTACAGTAAAGCAATAAGATTTCGCTTAACTATGCAATATCAATAATTTCGGTGGTATCGAAAATGGCGTGGACTTACTAGGGTCTTTTAAAATATGTTTACACTTCATCACTGCCCGCAGCCAAACCAAGCATACGTGGGTTAACTTGTCCAACTTTCCGAGTCTTACCTTGATTCCTTTGACATCATCCTCATCGAATGAGCCGATATCAAACGCGTCAGCGGCATTCACCTCGCCTCTGGGAGGAACAAGCGGGGGCGGATACTGTATAACAATAAAAAGAAGACCAACTGTTCAGTCTCTTCCAGATTCATACTACAAAATATGGCAGATTAAATAGTCTTATTTATCAGAGCCCAGCCTGTACAAAGCATGATAAACGCTTTTTACCAGATAAACCGCTATCTAGTAGAGAAGTTGGCTTTGTTACCAATCACCCAACAGGGCTAGCGCTGGCATAGCTAGACTACTATTCAATACTCTACTTGTCCTGTGAGAGTAACACCATAGACGAAACAAGACGAAGAACGGGAGGGCTTATATCCGGAGTGAGGAATAGCTGTACTTTAGCAACACGGCTCCTCACCTTTAAGAGTTCGACTAGCTTCCAATCTAAATTTGCAAAATACGGATGTTGCCTCACTTCAACTGCTCTATAAGGGAAAGAGAAAGCCTTCAGTAGTTCGTTATAAGTACAGCGATTTTCCTGCTAAAAAAGTTCCAAGAACAAAGGCTACTGGTACTTATTCCGCTGCTCGGACAAGCAGCTAACGCTCGAAACTTCAGCCTCATAAACATGCTACGGTGGTTAATCTACCGGCGTTCCACTTGCACACAGCCCAACAGTTTCTTCAGAAATTAATAACTACAGATAGACTGCGTGACAAACAAGAAGATTCTAGGTAAAGCACTAGTTCCTTTTTATGTCCGTACTAGCGATTCTACGTGAAACTCTAAGCCATGCAAAACAAAGCGTTGGAAGAAAGAGCAACGCTTTAGCCTTCGAAAGTTTTTGAATGGGTCCGTCGTCGTGCCAGTCGTTGCCAGGTGACACAAAGCAATATGACGAGAGGCTGACGACACAGCTTTCCGCCTGCTCTCGTATCCTTGTGTAAATTTTGTATTGGTTCATAACGATCGGAAACACTTCGGATACACTGACGAAATGGACCGACGTTCCCTCGCCTAAATTCGTACAAAGTCAAAATAACAAAAGAGCCAGGTTACCCTGAGCCTCTGCAACCGAGCCTGCTGGGGACGTCCCTATTGAGGAGACCCGCGAGAAGCGATTTCATGTCCTCAGTGAACGACTCCGGGTACTCTACATCCTAGAAGAGTAATGAACAGGATAAGGAAACTTCTGATTCCACCACCTTCAAAAACCCAAATAGTTTGTTATGCCTCTTCAGGACTAATGTGCACACAAAAGTATACTTCCTTCGCTTTTTACAAAGATAAGAAAACTAAATCTTTAGACTAAAGTAGAAATAAAATATGTAAGCATGTATGCATAAAGGTTATGAATGTATGTTTGCATGTGATCGAGTACAAGAACCACGATTTAAACCTATCGTACTGCGCATGCTCTTGATCATCACCTGTGTCACGCTAAATTCGTTTCCAGAGCCTCTCTTCGTCTGATCTGCGTCAGGGAGGAGCTCGAGCTCTGGGAACGAGACTCATTTGAAACTAGACACTCTTATTCCAATACTTTGATCTGATCCCCTCTAGACCTTCTACCATTATAAACATGTGATCTACTTGCATATGCTTTAAAGATGATGAGAAATTACCCCAACGGAGATTATTATCGTCCAGAAACGGAGCTAAAATAAATGCAACAAAGAGTTTGCACCATGACGCTGTTATTCGTTTCGTGAAATAAACCGAGATAAAAGTAATGGAAAGTGCATGGACACGTGTTTTTCTTATCATACTTACGTAAGTTAGCGTTAGTCTATCAATCTCGTGTTTGTCTTTAGTTTTGTGTTGTCTGAAGGGACTGTGCCTGTAAAAACGACAAGTAACAAGCACTTAATAATCCTTTTAAGTCCAAATTAACTACGGAACATACTTCAGGAAAAGATAGGATACTTTTAGTTCAGTACCGTTTACGTTGGTTAGCGTAACAGGACCTAACAGGAGAGATGTTTGCCTTTCTTTGGGTCGTATTAAAGTTCTCTGTGAAGAACAAATAAACTGAAAGAGAAAGATACTAGCTCTCGTGGCAAGCCCATCCTCGCGGTGAAAGTTCGAATCCTCCTCTAAATTACCCTTAGAATTCCATTCCTTCTTTCCAGCGACAAGGCTGGTTTATAATTGCCCAGTGTGCTGTGTCGAATAACCTACATAGCTGGCGGTCGCCAACTTTGTGACACATTTATATACAGTATATGGCGGACCGCTGACAGTCTATGCCACCAGGAACGAGCGGGAAAAGTCTCAGAGATCGAGCCAAAATAACAAACATTCGGGTTTCTTCTTCTCCTTGCTGGGATGGCTGTATTCAGACTAAATTTATTGATGTACCTACCCCACAAGCAATTTAAACAGCATGCAGCCGAGAGAAAACCAGTCAGCACAAGAATCGTATGCTTCGCCTTTCTTCAGAACTTCCGGAGCCATGTAGCCATGGGTTCCACTAAAGAAATACAACACGACAGAAAGGAATCAGCTGACACTACTCATCTGAATTATCTTATATTACAACCTTCACCACGGTTTATATTGAAGCAAGTAAGGGGGTAGAATATTTCCTAAATATAAGTGATTTACATTTCAAGCCATAACCATAATTCGTTTGTTATTTGAACCAAAACAATGTTACATCACTCGATGATGTTTCCTACTTTTCACAAAAAATAAAAGTGCAAATTCAAATCTGGAGTTTATTACAAGAATGTAATATTACGGTACCTCTTTAATACAAGGGCCCAGAACGCTTAAAGACGCAGCCATTTGTACTCTTTTGTAATTTTTATTTACCTTGTCAAAGTTTAAGTTTTCCTTTTGTCCTCGCACCCCCCTTCGATTATGTTACGAACTCCAACACTCTTGCCTCCCACAAATCCTCTCTTATTTCCCCTGGTTTACAAACCCTCTACCCCACCCATCACCCCACCTCTCACCCCAAACCCCTCTACAACCCACACACTTATCACTTCAACCCTAGGCCTGCATACAGAATTCCACCTCTTTGACTAAAGATACAAAAAGAGGTAAGCTTATTTAGAAATTATCTTCATGAAACGGCACTTACACGCTGGCATGTGGCTTTTTCTTTGAGAAGTCACAAGCAAGTCCAAGATCTGATATTCTAACGTGACCATGTTCATCTAGCAGGATATTGGCGGGCTGTGAAAAAAAAATGCACGAAAATCAATTCATCATCAAACGGGAAGATGATTAATAATGTAGGTTTCCATAATTTTACCTTATTTGTTTAAAAATACTTCAAGTTGACTGGCAGCCACGTAATGACATTTTCCCGCCAATTTTGAACGAACAATACCAAATAAGGTCAGTTCAAGGGGTCACGTGAGACCTTTTTCCCGCCAAGCATTTGCTCCAGCGAGAAGCAAAGGTGGAGAACGCCTCTGGGAAGCACTGCGCACAAGCGAGAAAATCCTTGACGGAAACTGCATTCAAGTGCTAAAATTGGCGGCAAACATGGAGGAATAAGAATCAAGGCAACACTACACGTAAGTTACGTTTCATAATTTATGTTTACGATACAGTTTGTGTTGAAAATAATCAATATTTAACGTGATGGAGACGCCTGCAATTTTAATGAACAGAAATCCTAAAAATTTGAACAATCGCCTTCCAAAGGACCCAAGAGATATCAAACAACAATTAAGACGAGGTGACAACCTATACTCAGCGACTTTTCCAATCTTTTCATTCAAAATTTATCAACAGACTTCTGAAATTCCGAAAATCCGCCATTAGCATTCGACATTCGCCCGTACATGTCAGAACATGCTTGAGACACTGTTGCTAATGATGCCTTTACTTTATCTCGTGTTCAACAAAACGCTTGAAAAACTTCTACGTCAATAACTTTATCAATATCAACTTTTTAAAGTTAGTATGTCTTATGCCTGACCTTGAGATCTCTATAGCAAATTCTTCTATCGTGCATGTGTTCCAGTCCCAAAATTATTTCTGATGCATAGAACCGTACCTGGTAATACAAAATAGAAGAGAAGATAGTTCGGTGAGTTAAAAAGTCTTAAATTTCAAAACATGCAATAGGTGCTACAAAAAAAGTCCAGAGAGAAAAACATAAAAATCCAATTTCCAAGGCACAACTGCCTTTTCAAGTTTGGAATTTCAATTAAGCTGATATTGTGTAGTTGCAGAAAATATCCATACTTCCCCCACAGAAGGGATTTTTTCTAACACCTCCCCACCCCTCTGGAAATTCCAGTTAAGCTTCACACATTTCTTTAAATTTTTTGGTCTCATAGAACCCCCCACCCCCAGGAAATTGCAATCCTTTCTGTGGGGGGAGTATGGATATTTTCTGGAACCGCACATTTTAAACAAAGACTTCATAGAACTTACATCATCTTCACTGAAGACACCATGTTGTGACAAATGGTAATGTAAATCACCACCTGAAAATTTAGTTCATATTTGGTTCAAACATTCTCCTTGTTATAAAGTTTCACACACAGTATACAAACATTTTGAGTAAGGTTGTCCTACAAAAGTGTGAAAGGCCATATGACAATACCGAAAGGTACTATGGGTAGCAATGGATCAAACCCCATTGTGTTTAGTAGAAAAGAAGGTAGCCTGCATAGCAAGCTTTCCCGTACAAAGAGCTTTTCTGCATTCTGACCACTCATAAATTGGAGCAAGAGGAAAAATTAGACAAAGCAGGGGGTGGTGGGGTGAGAGATGGAACGCTTGCCCACAAAACCCTGGATTTTGAATAACCTCTTCTCCCATGAACGAGGCTTCTGATTGGTGTGGCGTGGTCATCTTGATTGACAAGTGTATCAAGTTCGCTTGCGTGACCAAGAATATCTCAAGTGTGACTTACACAATGTCATAAAGGAAGGTTTGTTAAATTGTGCTAGCCTCAGTGAAGATTTATTAGACTTGACGTGGATGGTACATATTCAGTTTTACTCAGAAGACACCATCTTTTAGAGGGTAAATACTTGGTGGCTCTATTATCCAGTGGATTCAGCAAAACAAGCAAACAAGCAAAACGACTGCAATTCAAACAACCACTACCCATAGCACCATTCAGCATTAATGTATGCACTTTTATAGGACCTTCGCTGAAATGGCTGTATTATACAGAGAAAGCAGAAAATGTAAGATAAACATTAGGAAGAGGGCTATTGTAGAGAGAAGAAATACATCTTTGAAGTCCAAAGTGTACTTGTAAAGTGCACATAGACATTCATAACATCTCTCAATTTGGAACATTATGCACAACATGCAGGACAGACCCACACAATGCTTAAATGTACAGAGCTTAAAAAATGCTAACAGAAAGATGGCCAACTCTCTAACTTCAGTTACATGTAAATACTTTTAACAACATACATGCCCAAATACATACAAGATTGTAACATACATTTATTAAACTCTCAAATACAGTACTGACTATACAATGTAGAGCTTTTTCTACTTGATTTGGTTAAACTTTGGAACACTACAAATGACCCCTCTACAAAGATTGTAAATTCCCTCTAGATCATAAATATTGAGCCCTCCTAATAAACATGTGTTTCTTAAGGATACAAAGTATCAAACTTTTTAAGACTGAATTAAACAGAGGTTGTATAACTGGTTCCTCTTTTAATTGACAAGGTCATGTACATGAACAACAGTTGCCTGAGGGGCAATTAGGAACATGATTCCAGCAACATGCTAATAACCTACCATTCATTAAGTCCAGCACAAAACAAAGCTTGTCTGGAGTTTGAAAGGCATATGTCATGCACACAATGAAAGGATTATTCACCTGTAAAAAAGTACAAAAAAAATGTATATATGTCAGGATTTATGAAAACAATGATAACAAAATTGTACCCTGCCAAAAGTAGACAATATAAAAATTAAAAGGAATGTCAGTCTCTTTTTTCCTCCACTCTCTTATCTTTCTTTTCTTGCTCTTCTCTCTCTATTTTTCTTTCTTTCTTTTTTTTCCATTGCTTAGAGTGATTTCAAGTCCTTTTGGCATTGTGAAATCAAAGTGCATATGGCTATTTTGGTGCAAAGTCTTGACACGGTTTTCATAAATCCAGTCATATATAATTGTTAGCCATGCATGTAACATTTCACAGTGATGTCATACACTTTTGAGAGTTTTAACCTTTCACTCTTTTACTCATAGAATACTTAAATTCACAAATATATATTATGAAAAAAACTGTTTTGACTATGACAGAGCAATATAAAACAAACTCAATTTGTCAAGTTCATTTAAGTATCCATGTATCACACCATAATAATTAAAAGTAAAGAAGTTTTGTAAATAGAACAACTTAATTACTTAATCTATTTTCAGAGTACATCCAGTCTGGTACATTACTAATTTTATGGTACATGTTGTCCTACTGTACTTACCATGGACAGCATAATCCTCTCATTTAAGGCCAAGGTTTCTCCCTGTTTCAGCTTGATCCTTT
The DNA here is from genome assembly GCF_042242905.1 of Orbicella faveolata. Classification (NCBI taxonomy): domain Eukaryota; kingdom Metazoa; phylum Cnidaria; class Anthozoa; order Scleractinia; family Merulinidae; genus Orbicella; species Orbicella faveolata. The sequence continues at coordinate 7,420,319 of NW_028301577.1, forward strand.
TCTTGTCCAGGCATTTCATGGCATACCTACATTATGACAGAACAAACTTAATTGATGACTTGCTACAGGTCACGGTCGAAACATGATTATCTGGAATCACAAGAACCTCTGAAAAGAGAGTAGATAATTAACAGTGCAAATTGAAAATGCAATTAATTATGAGGGAACAACAATTAAGACCCACAGCAAAAAATCTGGACAATCACGAAGCTAGAAATTACACCCCAAAAATCAAGGCTTGACTATGCGGTACTACCATTCCTTGCCTCATGCAAACAGCATGTTCATTATGATTTTTTTCCGCGCCAAATTTGGCTTACATCCATCCAAAATGTTATCTCATATTAACTACATTTGCATGTGCACACAACATTTATTAACAAAATGTATTCTTACATTTTTCCTGTGTCAGCTTTTCTGCAACCATAAACTTCTCCAAACCCACCACGGCCAATAATTCTATGTACACTAAAGTCATTCATGGTTAGCTGTAGAGAAAACAAATATAAACACTGAAAACTGCAATTCCCAATTTTTTTTAAACTGGTTTCAATGACCCAAAATATCACTGACATTTTGAAAATTAGTCGTATGTTTTTTTGTGCATGTACATGTAAACTAAAGTGTTAATGTATCTTGAGAAGCAGTTTTGTTAACTACATGTACATGTATGTTGTACGTTTCTTGATGTATTGTAAAATGTCACATCTCAGTACATTGCAGAAATCACAGACTTTTCTATCCAAAACTCAACTCCCAATTTCTTGTGACTTATTTTATTTGCCTGATGCTAAAATTAGATACACTTCTGCACTCAATCTGTAGTTTTCAAAGCATGCTAATACATGATAGTGTTCATGGTAAAAAAACAACGGACTCCTTTTGCATGCTAACAACTGAAAAGTTGTGACAATAGTCAATAGTCAATAGTTTTTTTAAGTCCTACTTGTTCTTAATATACTGTAGGTTGATATCATCAGTATAAATTAGGCCCCATATGTTCAAAGAATGCATAACACTATGCACCCTAAATAAATCATTATCCAACAGAAAGCATTGTTTTAACCTCACTTATTCACTTGACAACAATTTAGCCTCTGGATAGCACACTTTGAACAACTGGCAAACTTTGAGCAACTGGGCCCAGTTCTAAACATCTTGACATTCCTTTTACGCATTAAATTTTTTGCCTTTAAGGCACTGCCACCCTCTAATTAACCACATTTTCAGTCAACTTACGTTAATATTAAGTTCCACATTTTTCCACTGACAAAATCTGACATATCTGTCACTGTCAAAAAAGGATGCAGTTCTCATTAATGAAATGAAAATCAAAATATATTAAATCAAATTAATCAATCAAATTCAATGACACACATTTGTAAACATGAGGGCCCATGTGAGGTATCTCAGCGAGAAGTTCAGCAAAACTTACCTTTTCAGAAACTTTTGGAAGATTGATCCTCTTAGACTGTTCCTAATTTCCAACATGTATGGCTACGGTAACAAATTATAAATTTGTCATGCAGTATCAATTAACATTAATAATGTCTAAGATGAACTTCATCGTTGTAACCTTATTCTATGGTACAGCTACATGTGTGATATGGTGGAAGGCATAAACAAAGTATTTCTACAGACACTGTACATATATAAAATAGAACAAGAATTATTCACAAAATAATAAATTTTCCTAAACTTATTACAACACCATCAGATAAACAGGGGGAATGCTATGCTGCCCTAGAGAACCTAGATAACATATCTTGGAAAAATCTAAACCTTGTTAAACTAGCCATTAATATTGAAATGTAACTTACATCCAATAAAAGAAACATCAAATCAATCAATCAATGATAAAGCATAGGCTTAATACAAGATATAACAATATATTTCTTTGAACTTCTGCTTCTCTACAAAGGTCTGTCGCATGCACACTTACTATAGATGCATTTGTAGCAGATGGGAACTGACCAAAAAGCAGCTAATCAAATGACTCCACTTAAACAACAATTACACTGTATGAGGCAATCAACATGCACTTACCTCAAACAGTGTAGATGGAAGTTCTTTCTTTGTTATTGAACTCTGTACTTGAATCAGAGCACTCTGGGAGAAAGACTGATAATAGAAAGAATAATTAATTTGCCAAACTAATGCACAGTAGTATTTTGATCAGACAAGTAAAGATACATAAAAGACAGCCAAATGAACATAAGATAAAGTGAATAAACAAACTCTTGTACTTTCAAGCAAGAACAGGAAGATACTTTTAATATTTCAAGCTAAGGGGGACTGCAGAATAAAAAGATTCAAGGCTTATTTGTACAGTGTTAGTCTTGATCTGAAGTAAATCATTCACAAAATACAGGCACAAAAGTGATAAAGCACAGGTTGAAAAAACACATAAAGCTGGTATTTGTGAGTATTTTAATTCAGATCAAGACTAAACCTGTACAAATGTGTCTTTACTCTTTTTATTCAGTGGTCTTGGTTAACTCAAAAATTGGATCATTGGTTTTGAGAGCAATAGATATCTACCTGTTGCCTCCTCCAGTGAACACCCTAAGATTTAATGTTAAATTTCCTACTAATAAATTGTTACAGAATGGTTTTATGTGTATGATTTGATTGGGGGGAAAAAATAATGTTTCATCAGGGAATAGAATATGGAAAGCTGTGTCGTTGTTTGGCATATATTCTAGTTATGAAGAACATTAAAATACTTGAAAACTGTTTAATAGACAATCATGTACATACATGTATGCTTATGCTTGAACTTACTACATGTAGACTAAGACCATATTTGAATTTGCAAGATGGAGAGGCAACTTGGTGGACTGGGTCAAAAACCCTGGACTCTGACCACCACCATTATTTGTAATAGTTTATTCAACAATATTGGCCATTGCATAGATACTTACATGTGAGCAAGCTAGGAGTTCAATCATGATGTATTTGTCAAAGATCTCTCGTGCCATTTTTAGCCTGTCCTCCTGGAACTGGAGTTTTTCATACTCTCGGATCTGCATTGAGTAGTTTTAAGACATATGAATGTTTAACCCTTCAATATTAACTTGGATAGCAACACAAATAAGACCCAAAAAGTGAAATAAAAAAAACAAAATAAACAATACATTTAGTTAACAAAGTACATACTGAAAGCAGAACGGCAATATTTTTAATTTCTTAACTTGAGGTAGAAGTGAAAACATTACTTTCAACTACTGAACTGACTTTTTTCACAACCCCAGCTCAAGTTGATTTGAAGGCTTCATCAATTTTTTGGTCTAAATTTCAATTACAATAGCATATTTACATGTAGGGGTGGCAATCAGTGGTACAAGAAAATTCAAGACTTTCTAGCCTTGCTAAAGAAAGGAAGACTCGCAGGTGGCATTTAACACTTTCAGACAATATCCCTAAAATTTGACTAAAATTCTTTCAATGATTGATTAATGAGAGGAGCTACATGTATATATAGCTGAGATTAGGACATAAATGTAGACAGTGATTTTCAAATTAAATTAAGTCTGCAAATTATTTCCTCAGAACTGGTATGTTTCACACTATGTTTACAGTCCAGATACTGGGAGTGAGAAAGTTGAGGGAGTTGATGCAATAAGAGATCAGACTGTGAGATCCACAGCAAAGGCATGAGACTATGTTTATTAGCTGCCGAAAGAGCTGGTTATGCTGTATGATAGTTCTCCAATGATCAACATCACCATATGACTCATACTACATACATGTATTGCAATATACATGCCATGTGTTATTATATGATACAGCAATGAAACATGCATGCATTGTGCAGTTCCAGAAAATATCCATCCTCCCCACCCCTCATCCCCACCCCCCCCCCCCCCCACACACACACACATGCACACATACAAAGAAAGGATTGGAATTTCCTGGGGGGTAGGGTGTTCTGTTAGACCAAAATATTTAAAGAAATTTATGAAGCTTAATTCAATTCAAATTTCCAGAGAGGTGGGGGAGCTACACATTGTAATCAAAAAGACTTTCTAAACTTCAGATGTAAGGAACTACAGCACAACTCAGATTTCTAGACTGTGATTTCCTACCTATTCATTTGACTTAGGAGACCATCCCCCCCCCCAGAAGAAAAGAAAACAATAACCTCAGAAAAACTACAAAACATTGCAAGGCACGTCATGCACTCATGGCAACTGAATACACATAGAAAGTACACATAAAATTATGTGCATGCAAACTTTATTAAAGCACAGTTAAGTCCTGTAAAAGTTACAATATCAATAATTGCATGATGGGAAGAAAATGTGCAAACAGCTATCAATGGGCTTTTCGTTTTTTATCTGCACATACATATTTTGAACAAGCTTTTAGCTTACTAGACAATATGTCGGTAAATAAATGATTGATTGATTGACTGGGTTGCATAGTGAATTGTTGCTGCACCAAAAATTCATGGATTGCATCCAGCTGTTCCAAAATACATAGATTTGAGCTTATCTGATCCAATTGATCCAACAAAAGAAAAATATTCAAGTTGCCTCAGTCTTAGCTTAATCCACCTTCTCAGTGTCCAGCGTTCAACTTCAGGATTTTGCCTTTCTCCCAATCAACATGGGCAGCAATGCTAGTGATAATAGGATGTGCCACAAACTTGCACAATTCTATCACTTTCCTCAGTTGTTGTTCAGGCAAAGTCTTGTTCCACCAGATCTTACTTATCCAAAATCTCATTAGCCTTGCTTTTGTATACATGCACTTGGCCAACCTCTAATTGGATGCTTGATAGCAGCTATCATTTTTATCAAGTTTTCTTGACTGTGATTGGCTGGTACCTTGCCATTCAAGCAATAAATAATGCAAAATTTATGCACACAATGTAAGCAGTATTCTTTTGACAAAACATAAGAGTTGAACTTTACCAGCAACATTGATATGGAAAACAAAATTAAATCCATGTCCTGGATCAAAACCATATAATGAAACACAAACCATACAGCAGAATTAACAACAAGGAAAAGAGACAGACTAGCAAATAAAAATTAAATTTAAATTATGTAGTACTGTAACTTATATCAGATCAAGAACAACGAAAGCAGCTAAATTCATGTATTGAGCTTCAGAGGCAGAATGCCTGATCACATTGACAAAAGAAGTAATCTCTGTATAGCAGTCAGCTCTAGGACAAATTCCATAAAATATATGTACATACATACATGTACAAAGCTTGATAGTAGCTTCTTCATAGTAGCTTCTCGGTCAAAACAGACCTTTTAGCTTGGGTGGTTTGTTGCACCATTTCAGACCAAGTGACGATACTCTTGGGAATTCAAGAGAAGTTTTCAAATAGTTGTATGAATGAATAATTTTTAGATGGATGAAGGAACAATTCTCTAGAAAATATCACATGGTCTGTAATGGGAAAACAAACCACCCAAGCTAAAAAGTCTAAAAAGGTCTATTGCATCAAGAATCAATATGACTTTCACAAGTAGGGGAAATGTATGCTGCAGTGTGACAACAGCATGCTAAATATACATGTGATATTTAACATCCTGTCAGTGTTCTTAATTGAACACATACACTGTAAAAGGGTAACACTTTTGAGACATATCACATCATGTCACATGTCACTTCATGTGTCACAGCTGTGCAGTAAGTGCCATAACACAAAGTAAAGAAAGTTGAACAGCCACATGCAACTTGGTGAAAATGCTGCTGAAATCTCTACCTGTTAACCTTACTCAATTTAAAAGGTTTCAATACATTATCTTGCGCAAGAACCAAGCTAAACTAAGCCTTGTCAGCAAAGTATCAAAAATTTAAAGCGTCAAAAATTAATGCTACAAAACAGAAACCTAGCTAACTGCCACAGTCGAGCATCTCTGTTCAACTTGAAAATCTTCCTCATAATGCAACATATTTACAAACACTGATGACATAGAACAGGTCTAAAGAGTGGAGGAAATGTAACTGTACATGTCTTGAACCATACATGTACTTGCATTAAAGTTCTAAGTGACTCACCTTTATATTGAACCATTATTGTAATAATTAATGAAAAAGTTAAATTGGAACAGTTGGAAACTAGAACTCGATTAATCAACTAGCAAGTTGTGCAGATGTCACTTTTCATGCAAAATGAATAACATGATGAAAAAGCGATTGCTAAAACAGCTTTTGTGTTGCTGTGTTTTCTGTGAAATCACCTAACCCTAAATCACAAGCAGCTCCTCCAAATTCAATTATTAGCCTGTAGCTCTAAAACACAGATAATACGTGTACATTATTTTTCCTCAGTACATGATCAAGCCTCAGCTCTTTTTAAAGCGATATAATATAGCTCTTCTACATAATTACAGAACCTAAGTAGTGAAAACTGCATACTTAAATAGCCATCATGATTTATTTTAGAGTCATTATGACTATTCCTCAAATAACAATCCAAAGTACCCAATTGTGTACAATTGGTTAGGGCTACACATAGATAAGTAACCAACCCTGGAAATTTATAAGGGACATGCAAAAATGTTCCTTTGAATCAAATGGCATATGGCTAAAGGAATCATAATGTTAAATCAAAAAGTTTATTTGGTCATCTGAATTTGAAAGAAAAGTTTGGCTCAAATATCAATAATTATTTTAATGAGGACTAAAATGAAAAAGCTTTAAAGCAATTCCATCAATCCTTAAATAAACATTACAGTTACAATATTAATACGACAAGGAGTTTATAAGAGCATATGCAAATGAGTTTTCCACACATGAATGAATTATTTCTAAAGCAAAATTTGACTTAATTGTAACAACTTCAGTTTCAATGAATATATTTCTATTATTTAAGTTGGATGGGTCTGCCCAAAAGTTAATGTGCTAATCAGCTTTACATAACAACAAGACTTTTCATCCACCTTTGAGACCAAAACATATTGATTGAAATAAAAAGAATTCAATTTTATTCTCTGTGCCAGAGGAAATATTAAAAAAACAAGTAAACAAAACCATTTCAAAATTAAGCAACAAGTAACAAGTTATGTAGGCTGCAAATTACCAAGCTACATACATATTTTCATAATAATTTCACATACTAATTCTGTTTTCCTGCTACACTTAGAACACTGAATTTATAACCATTAAAAACATAACATGATCTAGTAAAGCATTCTTATGCATCATAACATCATTTTGGCTGGAAACAATTCATCCACACAGGGTAGATTTTCAACTTATTTTTTCAAACAAAGAGACAAAATTTCTTGCCATTTAAATGGAAGACAACTTATTCTAATTCAAGAGCTGTATTTTCCATATAAAAGTTCATTAATAATTCACTAACCATGACTTGACTTTGACGGCCATATATTATGGCGGATGCACTTACAACCAGAATCATAGAATAACCAGGGCCTTGCGATTATCTTGTTCTAAGCCAGGGTCGTAAACAAAGTCGGTGCAACTACATCACAGTACAATTTTATGCCGCTATTCCGCAAAGGCTACTTTGTATATTAAATCATGCAATGGCCGGCTCCTCAGGGAATCGCATAAAAACAAAAATTTCCAAGACTTTTTCCCCTTCTGTTTATGTTTTAACATAAGTTAGTTTATGCGATAGAAAAAGGCCACATATTCCGCACACCACCTGACAAAGAAATGAAACAACTAGTCTCTTTTGAGCGAACGAAAAATAACATAGTTGATAGTCGATTTTTTTTCCTACACCATTGTGTTTACTTGTACAAATCCTACAATGTAAAACGAACGAACGTGCCAATTTTGGCGCTTCGAACGCTACATTACTCTCAAAACGCGCGATCCTATTCGGAACGCCAATGGAAGACAGACTAAACGATTGTAACGGTGAATTTTTCAGGGGATGTTACCGCGAATCGTGTTTCAATATGCAACAATTGAGCCACCGGGCTCGGTGTCGATTTCACCAATGTTTATTCAAAAGCAACGCAACCTTTAAGCAAGTGTAAATTCGACTCGATGTTAGTAGAATTCTTAGAACTGCGCGCACGCGAAGTGTACAACATCACCTAAATTATATACCACAAAATCGAGCCATCTAGTATCTACTTAATGTTTATCGCATTCCCGCGTTAATTCTGTCGGTCATTTTCTCGCGACATGACAACAACCGGTCACAACTGCGGCAACAAAACAAATGTTTCGACGGTGTAAAGGGAAAAGCGTTATGGTTCGTGTATGGGTCACAAAAATTAAATACCCACTCTCAGGGTAATTCGTGCGTTTGCATTATTTATTGTAGGATCAAGTCGAAGGAAATAAAGCACCACAATTTTAGAAGGCAGGAAGTGGATTTGTGTAGTTTGTAGCCCGCGTCTTACGTCCCCGCTCACAATACCACGCCAATCTACACTTCCTTTCAACGCTAAGTGAACACAAGCGTTTCAAAAACCACAAATACTGCACATTTTCTAGTGTAAGATGAAGCTCAATTTCTTGGCCCAGAGATAGTAGTCGCGCAGTAATGGTCGAAACTTCGACCCTAATTTACAGGTCGCTCGTATAAAGCTGTACAACACTCGCGAATTGCAGAGTCGTTGCCGCTAATTTGAACGCAGCCCAGCCAAGATATATTTATATATCAGGAGAAATTCTTGGACGAATTTATCTGGATCTTGCCATTTTAATAAGCTTGCAAGCTCGGCCAGCATCCGCCCACTCAAGAAAATATTCTACTCGACTCGCGGCAGCCTAGCAGCTTCCTGTACAGAGTCGGGGAAAATATATAGGTAAATAAATAAATTAATGTAAGGAATAAAAGCTCGCTCACTCACATCTTCGTAAAACGCCAGCTGAGGAACGGGTTCGTCGCATGATGTTTCGCAAAATTCTTTGAAAACCAGGTATCCTTGAGAAAAAATAATGAAACAAACGTAAAATACATCAGAGAAAACCAAAATATTCTGAATGAATCATGTTCTGTTCGGTTCCAGAGTATTCTGCTCCCTCAAGCTAGGAGTAGAGCGCAGGAAAACACACGGCAGCTGAACGATGCATTACATTTTAGAAACAAATCGCTTACCTATCCTTTGGTCGAATATTTTGTCGAATTGTACCTCTCCTCTCTCGCTTAAATACTTGTGCATTACATGATAAACACTGGAAATATAAAAGCAACAAGGCTCTCGATGGAACAAAGCTAAATCCTCAGGTTAACAAACTCAATCCAGGAGATATAAATTAAAAGCGATCGTAATAATCTACGTACGATGGATCAGGTAAGATAATTTTCTTGCTTGCACGAGCCGCTGGCGTGGATTTCGATTTTTCCATCGCCATTAGGTAGGAAACATCAGCCAAAACCGCCTCTAAGTCCGCCATCTTGGCAGGGCAGCTTGGTTTATCTTGCAAATTTCGTCTCGGCGATGAACATTTGCGAACCCTTCATTACAATTTACTCGCTTCTCATTGGTCAGAAATAATGTCCCACGTGACCACCTATGATGGCGGCCTATTTGATGGCTGCACGGGCAAAAGTCAATTACGGCTTCCTTTTCGTGTCTTTCTATCCTGACGTTATCTTTGCTGTGTTTTAATCTACTCGAATTCAGTATTTGGAACAATTGGAGTTTTTAGCAAAAAGGTCAACCGAGACCTCGGCGGCTATAGAAATTTCACATTTCTTTTGTACCGACCGTCCTGACAGACAAACGTTGACAACGTAAACGTAGACACGAACGAGTGGGCTTTGAAAAACTCTTCAAATGTTTGTTTTTGCGATATTGGCTTTGAACGCACGAATAATTTATAACCGAGATATTGGCTTCAGAGCCTTCGTTATGCCTTAGACGCCGTGACACCCTCGCTAGAATACTTAAATATTCAAACAACTGATTAGACGGCACACTTTCGCAAAAAAGTCGTGAAAGGTGCTATCCTTAAGTGGGACACAACACGTTTGGTGTTATGTTTCTTTGGATGGTGTAAAGTTCTATTTTTCTTGTAAAATTAGTTGATATTAGCTATCAGTTAATGTTTCTTCAAGGGCACGCACAAACTGGGTCAAGTTTAAAACATGGATAATTAAACGAAAGGCGTGCAGTGTCTAATTATTTCCCTTTTTGAGCACAATATCAGTCGCAAGCACGTCTTGGAAAACCTTTTGACGGTCAGATTTCACACATTCCAATGTGAACTTTTCAGGCGCCTCAAACTGACCTGATAACAGTACCGAACCTCCTTAGGAACAGAGTGTGTGACATTCCTTTCTTTTTTAAAAACGAGCTCTTTAATTAAGTTTACAGAAGCACAATAAAATATTAATTATTGACACCGATTGAGATTGTCGTATGGAAACGCTGAATTCCGCAATGCTTGCAGTGCATGAAGCTCGCACATAGTGCCTATACACCGGGCAGATCTATTTGAAACGTTTGTGGACCCCCTTTGAGAGACGTACGCCAGTCGCATATGACGCGTTTCAATTTATTTTCTATCAGTGCTGGTGACTCAATGCACTTAGTCAATATTTACCTTAGTGTTTATTATTCACTTTCTGTGCTTTCTTCGTGCTCACTGAATCGTTAAGACAATACTTGAAATTGTAGCTTTCTTGACTCACTTTGACGTAATGATTTGATAGTTTTACAACGCTAAAAGGGTCGCTACGTGTTTACAATCAAGACCGCGGTGTCCACTGGCATAGAGTAAGTTGTTAGTGTAATTTAGTCTGCCACTTTCTAAGCAGCACGAACAAACTCCGATCCAAAGTTAACTTCTTTTTAAATAATTTGGTGTCATTTCGATGTTGAGGTAGGTCCATGGAGAGATTACAGAAGAATAAAGCCAGCATCTTGGCGCACTCCTCTGTAGCAGACCTGGAAAAAATCTCGACCCGGTGAGTTCTTTGCCCCCTCTGGTGAAGTGTAGATCCGCCGCAGGCCTTATTCCCGTAAACGCGTAGGTAGCCCATGTCTGAAAAGCATCCCATCTTGATCTCTATCAGTTGCTTCACGTTACAAAAGCTGAAGTTAAGCGCAGTCAAACATTCACTTGTTTGCATTAGTCAGGGAACACGTGACTATTATAGTTCCCGCCGAAAGGTAAAACTTGAGTCCGTCATCTAGCAACGCATATTATGAAATTACAATAGATTATTTGTATAGGTAATCAAATGATTTCGAGTGCAATTTGGAATAAATAAGCAGACGTAAATTTTTCAAAGCCCAAAAAAATTATATAGTCTTTAAAAATCACGAGTGCGTACTTATTCCAAATTGAACGAGAAACATCATTTGATTACTTGGTAATGATACACATGCAATGTAATTTCAATTTGCTGCAGACAAGTTCAATTTTTTTCACTAAATTTCAACTTTCTGCACTGTTTGGGATAGATCAAAATTGATTGTACACTACCTGAGAGACCAATAGAAAAGAACTGAATCTACCTGCAATCTGGATCCTAATACTAGACTGGTAACTCGGTGAACTGCCCTTTATCATAATATTCCGTATTCTCTGAGCTAGATATACATAGCTGCTTAGCTAGTCTAATTCTTTTACTTGCTTCAGGCAACAAATAACGTGATAGTATTAAAAAATCATGATTTGTTTTAGAACAGACTAAAATATTTTTTAAATTGATTAATAAACTGTTTACCAAACGACCTAACTTGCAGTCCTAAAGTTCAAAGAAATATTTTTTTCGCTTCTCCCACGGAAAAATGGCACTTCCGAATATTTTTTGAATGTTAATCGTGTTTTTTGCCTATAGCTACGATAAGGAGACCATCAAGCCATGGTCAGAAACTCATATCATATACGCTAAGACTAAAATCTTATAAATTGCACCAATTCTTCGCTGATCAATAAGTAAAATAACTTTTGATAATTTTATAAGCCAAGAAACTACAGCTGCTTCTGTCAATAGCCCCAGGAAATGGTAATATATTCTAAGAAGACTCAATGATGACAATCGGTTAACTATGCATTTAATACCGCCTTTTTTTCTTTGTCTAGTTATAATACCAATTCACGAGTCTGCTAAAGACGTTACAATTGACCTTTTTAGCTTGGGCGGTTTGTTTTCCATTACAGAACACGTTATATTCTCTAGAGAACTGTTCTTTTATCCATCTAAAAATTATTCTTTCATAGACACGCGACCATTTGAAAACTTCTCAAGAGTATCATCACATGGTCTGAAATGGAGCAACAAACCGCCCAAGCTAATGAGGTCTAGTTACGGGCGACAGTACCATTTGAACTGGTAAAACGAAATATCTTGATGTTAGATTTAGACAATGAAATCAGCTCTTTTGAGTTTTCATGAAGGCTGTGGCACTTTAATGACTTTCCAATCCTGAACCGCACATTAACAAGCACGCACAGACCGGTCGATCTAATGACAGTTGCGGCCCGTAAATTGCCCTAGTAGCTTTGAACTGCGGTTTGTGGAGGCGTGAAACAACGACCCCTGCACTGATTAATACGACGTAGTTGCGCGTGATAGGCCTGCCAATACCCTCAGTTCTGGCTAAATGGTTCAGCTCCAAAAAGGCCGGAAACCTTTAATAGTGAAGCCATCTTGATCTCTCCTGTTTTACCCCATCTGATGGGTTGTATATTGTATAATGTATATTGGTGTATGCCAAATTTAAACCACTCTGAGTTGCCATTTTACTAAGGTTCATTCAGAGTCACTCTCAGTCTGTGTGGTATTTTCATAAAATATATGTACGTTATTATGAGGTTAATAAAAGCTGACAGTTACTTGTTATAGTACATTGTTCGTGGCTAATCTGACGAACGGGACTTTGAGCACGATGCTCAACGACTTGGCCAAGCAGAAACTAGTCTCTGAAGAGTTCCTTGACTGGGACGAAACGAAAGCGCTGCGTCAAACCAGCCACGAACAATGTATCATCACAATTATAATGTTGTTCACGTTAATTCATCTGGGGTTTGGTCAGTTTACTCTTATAACTAACGCTGGGTAGACCTAAGGTTAACCAATGACAGTAATTTTACATAACCGTACAACTGACAAGCGACCAAAATGTTAGCTCAGATGCAACTGAGATATGGCCAAAATCTCAACTAGCAATCGAGCCATGTAGAACATGATCGTAAACGACATACTAAACGGCCTCACGTTCGATGACTAAGAAACGTGATCACATTTTAATACAGATTGCCATCTTAAACTGACCGTGGGTCAAACACGTATACACTGACGCAAAATTTCAGAAACACCTGCCACTTACATTCCCATTCACAGCCCACTCAAAGTGGATAGTTGTTCAAAACTAATTATTCAAAAATAATTGGAAAGTAGGGGAGTGCGTTCGGCAAAAAGGGGTGATTGAGGAGGGGGGAGTGAAAGTTGGAGGTAAGGGGGTTCAAGGAGTGGTAAGTATGATATTATGTTTTAAAGTGGATAAATATTCAAAACTAAAGGTTTACATGGGAACGTAATTTAATGTTGTAATTATTTTATAAATTGTGAGTACAAATAAATGGTTGTCGTTGTTGTTGTTGTTGTTGTAACGAGACATATCGCAGCATGTTTAAATAAAAATTATGTTATTTCGTTGTTCCGAATACATTTCTTAATGCGAATTTTTTTGAGATTTCAGCCGATCTTTTTCTGCGGTACTGGCCGTGTCCATGATACGACTCGAGAACTCAACACGCGATCGCGAGCGCATTGTATTACATAATTAACAGTTGGGAATAGTGTTAAGAGTTTCTATATGTATAAGTCATATTAAGGCCCCATCCACACTACGCTGGAGAAATTTGAAGACGGCGATTTCACTCTGAAAACGCAGCAAATATTTTCGTCCACATTACGCCGGAGGAATTTAAAAACGCAACAGTCCCTGGGCATTTTGGATTTGTGTTGGAAAAAATTCTCGGGCAGGGAGATCATATGATTATCGTGAGGTCATCGTTTTCAAAAACCTTCAGCGGTTTTCAAAATGCTTTCTGTCTACACGAAAACGAAAAGCCGAAAATGAAATTCCTCCGATTTGACTGAGCGTTTTCGAAAAGCTCCGTTTTGGTGAAGGATAAGTGTGAACGGTAAGCCAAACCGAAGGAATCAAGCTGCGTCTTCAAATTCCTGCGTGAGTTTAATTAGTTTTTCTCCGGCGAAGTGTGGACGCTGCCTAAATATCACAGAAACTAGCTTAAAAAGGGAGTTTTTTGATATCGTATTCCAATAGATTCACTGTATTTTGCAACGAGTTTAAACACTTTCTTTTCGAATGGCCGAAAGTCTGATTAACACCATGCACCGACCATCGAATGTGCTCCTTTTTGGCGGTGAGAAATCCTCGAGACATGAAGCCATTATCAAACTTGTGCACTTGGATTGAATATGATCAAATTGAAGTACATCTTTGCTACCTGACGCTGGCAAGCTTTGTTACGCTATGCTAAATGGTTTCACAAACGAACTTTGTAATATAAAACTCGATGAAACCTCAGCTGCGATAAAAATTACATACAAAGATTGTAAAATACAAAAGAAATATTTGAAAACTCTATTGGAATATTAAAGGTCAAAATTAAGATTAACATTTGTTTACTTGAACGAGGCAAGTGCCCAACAGGTAGAGTGGTGAGGCTCTACACTAACAAAAATAACAGATTGAACAAACGAAGGCGACAATCAAAATGGCGTTGACCTGTCACATCTTTTTGTTACCCTTGTTATTGAGATGTTACTGTGTGGCGGGCTTTCTTCGAGGAATGCTATACCCCAGGGAGTCGGAGACTCGACAGGTGAAATCTTTAGACGGAATGTGGGATTTCCGGGCAGATATTTCGTCAGTCGGGTTTGAAGAAATGTGGTACTCGCTGCCCTTAGCCCAGGTAAACTGTTCCAGTTAAACCCAAAAAGTTTTGTTGCTTTGTGGGCCAGTCTATTTAAAAGTACAGTCTATTTTAAATTTTTAAAATAGGGAGGGGTGTTTAAGAGTACACTAAAAAACTAGTCGTTATCTGACGAATAATTTGCAAAGTCTTTGTCTGGTTTATTATGATTATTATGATTGCTTTGTTTGGCGCTGTCACCCTCTCTAATGGCCTAAGTTTTCTAATTTATCAACTCTTTTATTCGCCTTTGAGTTAAATTAGCAGGAGTCTTTGAGGGTTATCTTCTACTGCGGCTGAACCAGTGGCTGGTTAAAATTACAAGCACAAGAGCAATGTCGGGTTGATCCAAATTTCAGGACACTATGAACCGCTCTGCGCCTGCGTGCGTTGCCTTGTGCTTATCGCACATTTTTTTTGATCAACCTGACGTCTAGGGAAGGGGTACGAAAGAAGCGCATTCAGTTAAACCACAAAAAAAAATACTAAAATTGCAATGTTTGCACTCTAGAAATAACATAGTGTCTAGTGTTGCCTAGCAACAGTAGCCACAAAAATTGTATCTCGATCAGGTATCGGTCTGAAAATACAAGTCATAAAAATCAGTTGGTAAATACATACCTGTGTTTATTTTTGACGATGTCCGTTAACATAGTCAGATGTCTTCTTTTCGGAAATTAAGGGACAACCGGGAAACACATTAAAGATGTCGATCATTCTAAAATTTATTTGCATAAAAGCATCACTTCAGACATTTTGTCAGATATGCGATTACTGCAGCAGCTGCGTCGTCTACAGTCGGACAAATGGTTCGCGCCCGTTTACCTTGTTTTCCATTTTTTCTTTCAGCCACAAAAATACTTTTTGATAAGGCAACTTTAAGAATCGAATTATTTGAACCATTCTCTTCTGTTCTATCACTGACGATTCTGAATATAGGAAAGCTGCACATTTTACGAGTAGAAAAAGGCAATATCAGATTTCGCTCATTCGTTATGTTTTTGATCTCTTACGCACGAAAACTTTGGTGGTGAAAACTGAAAAGCCTTTTACTGACATCCTAAGTGAACATTAATTGTGTTCAACTTCTTTATTCCTTTTTATGAAAACTGAATATTTATGCCTTGGCGTGTGTAGCCATAAATATTATAATTAATTATTAAACGTTCTCGTGATAAACCATGGAAGACCATGGAATATCCCATTTGTCACTTGCAATTTCTTGTGTGTTTATATGCACACTCGCCTTTATGTATGCAATTGAAAATACAGTGACCAACACAATCAAAGCAGTGCACGATGGGAAGGCTGAGTGTAATATCATCGAGTATGCAGCGGCTTTTCTGTATTCTGATTGGCTGTAGCTTCTAAGACGTGAAATAAAGAGACTCTTTGTTTTGTTTTTTTCAGAAGCCAGGCAAAAAGTCTGAATGACGTAGAAGGAGGCTTAGTGCATATGCAGGGCTCGAAAAAAGTGCCGTCCGGTCGTCCGGAACAAGTAGCAGATTTTCCTTCTGGGCAAGAAGCTTTTCATTCTCACTTGCCAATGGGCAAGGGATCAGGCAAGTTGTCTGCCATCTAAAACATTAAAAAAGCACATTAAGACTTGCCCAGGGCAAGCAAAATTTGAGAACCGACTACATGTCCCAATGGCCAGCTGGAATTCAAGTTTTTTTCGAGCCCTGATATGTACTAGTTTTTTTTTTTTGGTTTTTTTTTTTTTTTGTCTCTTTGTGAGCTACATTTTAAAATACATGCGGCGGTAACAGGCGTGATTTAATTAGAGCTGCATGTGTGAGTATTGCATTGATTTGAAGCGATTTTCTACGAGTTCTCAGAAACAGACTTTATCGCATAATTTAGATTATTGTTAACCAGTAAAATTTATGAAATCGTTTCAAACGACTTGGCTTGTGTTCTTCTACAAACTGTCCATCATTACTTGTTTTGAACCCTGGACTCTGTTAATCGAGATTTCCCGTTGGGTATCCATTATCTGTTGCAGTGTACTCATTAGGAGTCCATCAAAGTAATTATTTTGAAAAGTCCTCCCGTGCCGTTTTAAAATAGCGTATTTTCAACGGGGATGAAAATCATTTAACGATGCGAGATGACTGAGTTAAAAGGAAGAACAATCAATTTGAAAGGGAAATGATTATTTAAAAATTCTCTCTTTTGGAAAATTATATGCATATGGCTATATACGACCTGTGCGGTCCACGTAACTCTATTAAACGTCAAATAAATTACTATATATACATGATTAAAAAATTTGGACGCGCTGGGTCTATTAATTTAGTAGGCACACAATGCGACGCCATATGTATATCTAAAGCGCATTTCTACAATCTTCTTGCCAGTTCAATTCAATACAGGATCAAATACTACACTACAGTATCCTGCCCTCCCACTTAGGCACTACACATTTGTCGTTATATCAGTTGAATATAAACTCCCACAGATTGTTTAGTCTATACACCAACTTAATCAAAGGCTGGATCGAGTGTTTCTCGGGTGTGATATTCGTTTTTCCCGAAATCATTTACTCCTCACCAGAAAACATGTTTGCAAGTCCCCGATTGATAGAACAAAACATGATTTTCAGATAGTGATGTATGGTGAGTTAGATGAATAAAATCACTTTCACCTCCGTGAGGCTGAATTTATATTAAGAGAATATTAATTCATTATTGATCATTATTGAGATAGATCAGATTGGTCACAAGAAAAACATTTCCTCTACACGTCAGACAAAGATAAAGATGAATAGAATCATCCGTTATTTTTGTTTAATGGTAGTTCGCTCAAGAAAGTAGTTCCATCAGTGTATTTCATGTCCCCCATACTTTACTCATTCTTTCAAACCATTGTATTTTCATATCAGTCTAAGTTTGATTTAAATTTAAAGGGGATTATCCAGCTTACACGACTTTTGGTCTGAGAGCACGTCTCTGAGACGCCCGAAGAATTGTTAATCCGATTTATATATTAAGCTATATCAGTTTATGTATGGTAGCCTATTCATCGCTGTTATTAAAAAGACGAAACTGCAAACTATTCAGCAGGGAAAGTGGAAAATGGCTGGAACGCCCCCCTTTCTCTGTCATTTTTGTAGCACTGTAGGGAATCCCTATGCGTACTGTGTAGGTCGCTGGCCGCCGCGTTAAAACGGTAGACCTTATGCTAATCAGTCAGGTTATAAAACAGGGCGTTTGGCTGGGAATGAATGTCAAGTCAAGGGTTAATGTTCTTACAGTTCTAAACTTTAGTACATTATGAAGCTCCTTTTACGAAAATGAGATTCTGTTTCTCTACTGCTGACCGTGGTCAGGCCTCGGAGGCCCGAACAGTTCTGAACTAACCATGAAATAACCATGGAAATAATTATAAGCTGTTTTTTATGCTCTGCGTGTGGGTATTGCACTGACTGAAAGCGAACTGAGCGAATTTCTGAAATTTCAATTCCATTCGAAGCGACGACCGCGACAGAAATGCGACAAACAACGGAAATTCAGAGTGAGCCTATTGTTTGGGGAAACTGACAAATTACCAAGCAACATGAATCCAGTACACATAACCGGTAATAGAGTTGAGTTTACAAGTAGTTTATTACTTTACGACAGCTCTCAGCTGATTACTCGAAGCTGTTTCCTCATTGTGGGAACGTGGAAACTGATAAGAATCCATTTGATGAAGTTTTAAAATAGGTACCCAAGCTGCACATGTGCCTACTTGTACAACTCTGCGTTGCAAACTTATACCAGCATCCTTGACTTTCCGATTACTCTTTAAACGTATGATCCAATCATCAACTTCAACGTGCTTCTTCAAAACTTTAAGGGTGTAAAATTTATCAAAACGCCATTGAAATAGACAAATGAATGCCAATTTGCGGGGGAAAAGTTCTTGCAAATCTCGCAGAATCGAAGAGAATCGGAAAAGAAAATGTTTGACTCATTGTTACTGTTATCTACAAAGTACTTTTCGCTGTAAGCCGAGCTGATTCTGTGTTATTACTGAAAAGGTTGATTTTCTTTTCTCAATTCTTGTAGATTGGCGATGTGCTGTCGATGCCTGTCCCCTCAAGCTATAATGATATCACAGAAGAGCGCTGGCTCAGGGACTTTGTTGGCTGGGTCTGGTATGAAAAGGTCTTTTATGTGCCTCCTTCCTGGAACGCAACTCCCAAAAGAGTTGTACTACGTTTCGACAGTGTTTCCTATCGATGCAAAGTGGTGAGTTCAGTAATCTTGAAATCGTTTTGGTTTGGCTGTATAATGGCCCTGTAAGGAAAGAAACGGAAGACAAGTGGATCGATCTTGGGGTGAGACGGGAAGTAAGCTAAAACTAAAAATCTACATAAGGAGATATATTACAAATATCTACTGAGCACGAGAAGAAAAGATTAACTCAAGTCACAATATGGACCATAAAGTTGCACCTGCTGTCAGTCACCTTTTCACCTATGTGTCCGCTTAGAAAAGGTATCCACTTTTTGTTTAAAATGTTGTGTTTGTTTCGCTGGGGCCATGACTAAGTGTCTGCTAACAGGACGTATACGTTAGTAGAGGTTCTACTTTAACTATTGTTTCTGATCCCTCTCCAGTGGTTAAACAATAAAGAGATATTAGAGCACGAAGGAGGAGATCTACCGTTTGAAGTTGATATCACACGTGAACTAAATGACCATGAAAGAGACTCGCACAGGTTGACAGTGGCGGTCAATAATACTCTCACAATTAGATCACCAGGAAAAGTGGGGAGCCACTACAGGTAATTATGTAAAAAGCTTAGGCACACAAAACGTATAGAGGGCTACGCGACATGGCGTACGTAAAAATATGGAGTACGCATTTTTAAAAAGCTTCAGTTAAATTGTCCAACTCTGTAGCAAGAGATAGAATAACACGTCAGTCAATAAGGGAAACTGTCATCCTCCTTGGCAGTAATATATGGTACAGTGAAGAGAAATTATGTTATAAGTCGTGGCTTTTAATTCTCTGGAAGGAAGAAATCAGCAGTGCAAAGACGCCCCTTTTGTCGAGTTATGATGATATACGTCAATAATAGAAATGACGTTTTCTTGAACCCGGAACTTATAACATTTTTATTTTCGTCCTTTCCTTTATATTTTTGGGTTTTGCTTACATATTTGCATTCAATTTATTAATTGATGTTTTCCCTCAGCTCAGACTACTGCGATTCATTTAGTGATGACGTCACAGAAGTGGACTTTGCAGGAATCCACGGCTCAGTAAAACTCTACACCACCCCCGAGGTGCATTTATCTGACATAACCGTTTTCACCGAACATTCCTACACCAAAGCCACAGTGAAATTCATGACGGAAGTCGGTGTTACCAGTGAAGTCAAATCAGATGACATCATTATGAGCTACGAGTTGCTCGACAGGAAGGGGAGAGTGGTTGGTTCTGTGGGTGGTAAAAAGATGTTCTTCGGGGAGATAACGGTGTTTTTCCCCACCCTTTGGTGGCCAATTGGTATGAGTGACACCCCAGGCTACCTGTATACACTAAGAGTGAGTTCTAGAATAGTTGTTTCGTCCATATTATGAAAAGGGAGCATAGCAGACGCAAGGAGTTACAGGGGAGGAAATACGTGTGACGCGCATACTATCTCACATCGTACTTCTCCCTAACATTCTACTCTTAAACACGTGTCCTGCCTCTGCTGCGTACATCATATATAAGCTCTCTTTATCACCTTGTTTACGCCTCATATTAGGGGCATAGGGTAATTACTGATAAAGATTATTCGTCATTTTTAACGGAACGAAATCGTGGCGTACAGCATGAGATTTGAGTTTTTTTTTTTTTTTTAGGAAATCATTCCTTGTTTCCTGAAACTTAAATCTGTGATCTTTTCAGAGGGCTGAAAAAAAAACTTACTGTTTGCTACATGTATGTGCTGCGACACAGTTTCCCGTGGATTGGTCTTTTAATTCTCGCACACACTTAGAATTGATTTTAGAGACCTAGCTGTAATAAAACCACGGAGAAAACGTCTTTCAAAGGCAGGAAACGGCCTAGGACTTGTACATGTCGAGTCAGGCCAAGAAATAAAAGCTAATAACAGTTGTATGTACAAGGAAAAGGAGTTACTTAACTAGGCGATAGTAGAAACTATTCAGGTTTTTCTTTTTCTTCTTTCTGAAGGTTATCACGTCACATAAAAGCTTTCACGATGTATACACCCTACCAGTAGGCTTCAGAACCGTCCGAGTGGAGGGCTCCAGATTCCTCATCAATAATGTCCCTTTTTACTTCAAGGGCTTCGGTAAACGGCAGGATAGTGACGTAAGTCGGTTGATCTTATGTGTAGTATCGGCGAGAAAAATAACAGTCTTATAACCTGTCCACAGCAGCAACACAAAAATTTGTCTTCTCAAAATGAATACAAACCGTAATCGACAAATCCAAAAAACCTAAACCTGATTTAGTTAAACTAGTTTAGTTGGTGTGAATGGGGCATTAGCTTGGTAACAGATCGATACCCGATTGAGTATTCACTACAGTTGGACCCCGCTAATACGAACTCGATCGGTTATTTTGAACTCAAAACCATTTCCCTCGGATATGCCCTTCAGTCATTTACTATCGGGGCTATTACAAACTTTTTCCCTTTTCCCTGAGAGTTCAAAATAGCGGCGTTCAACTGTATATGCATTTTATTTTCTGTTATGTCAGATTCGAGGTCGAGGTTTCGATTACGCTACGTTGATCAGAGATTTCAATCTGATCCAGTGGTTTGGCGCCAATTCAATACGCACAAGTAAACACCCACCACCTGAGGAGCTTCTGGACCTCACAGACAAGCATGGGATCGTGGTTATCGATGAGAGCCCGGAACTGGGACCAGAAGAAGTTTTTCAGTATGTGACATAAATGCATGTATTACTTTTTTACGAGGCTCTAAAACGAATTTTAGTTTAAGGAAGCCTTTATGAGTTAACTTACATCTAGCTTCTATCCAAACATCATGCTTGTGTCAATCGTCATATAATTTATTTCCTTCCAAGTCGCTATATATACTCGGTTGCACTATTGAATCCTAGCTATTAGGAGCTTAAGCACAGACGCCTTGAAAATCACTAACAGCAACTGGCAGTTTGTTTCCTTTATTTTGGAGGGTTCTCTTATTCACTGGAAAAGTTGAAAATTTACAGAGTATGTAAATAACATGTAATTAACATGTAAATAATCAAAAAGAGACTGTAAAGATTAATTTACATGATTTTTCCCCTTTTACATGTTTTGGAGGTTTCATGTAAAAAACATGTAAATATTTCAAGTGAAACATGTAAATGATGAAGAAAACACTGTAAATGTTTCAAAGCAAAGGGCTAAGATCATGTAAATAACATGTAAACTGTGCCTGCAAATACTGTAAATAGCCTGTAAATTTCTTGTGATTCAACCTGGAAACCCGTAAATAACATGTAAATTTAATACAGGGAGGCTGCCATAATACTGTAAATAACATGTAAATAAAAAGGGGAGGCTGTAAACAACATGTAAATAAAAAAAGGGAGGCTGTAAATAACATGGAAAATGAAAACAGGAGCCTGTAAATAACATGTAAATCGAAAAAGGGAGCCTGTAAATAACGTGTAAATCGAAAAAGGGAGTCTGTAAATAACATGGAAATCAAAAAAGGAGCCCATAAAGAACATGTAAATCGAAACAGGGAGCCTGTAATAACATGTAAATGGAAAAAGAGAGCCTGTAAATAACATGGAAATCGAAAAAGGGAGCCTGTAAATAACGTGTAAATCGAAAAAGGGAGCCTGTAAATAACTTGCAAATCGAAAAAGGGAGCCTGTAAATAGCATGTAAATGGAAAAAGAGAGCCTGTAAATAACATGGAAATCGAAAAAGGGAACCTGCAAATAACATGGAAATTGAAAAGGGGAGCCTGTAAATAACCTGTAAATTGAAAAAGAGAACCTGCAAATAACATGTAAATCGAAAAAGGGAGCCTGTAAATAACCTGGAAATTGAAAAAGGGAGCCTGCAAATAACCTGTAAATTGAAAAAGGGAGCCTGTAAATAACATGTAAATCAAAAAAGGGAGCCTGGAAATAACATGTAAATCAAAAAAGGAAGCCTGGAAATAACCTGGAAATGTAAAAAGGGAGCCTGTAAATAACATGTAAATCGAAAAAGGGAGGCAGAAACCCTGTACGATAAATAACTTGTAAATAATAACTTGAAGAAAAATACATGGAATGTACTGTTTTATTGTAATCAAATCTGTTGACCTTAATTATAATAGTAGAAAACATGCAAATTTATACAGAATCAGAAATTTATTGCAATAAGAACAAACTCAGTAAAATTCAAATAGTTTTTATATGCCATGAATAAGGTTTACAATGTACACATTGCAACAAATAAAACATGTTTTCTTTTCTTTCTATCCATAACAAGACGACTTAAATGTAATTTTGTGCATGGCCAAAATATTTTAAAATACCATGACTGAGCTCCTTTAACCGAATTCAAGCACTGTTCAAGAAGACTACTAAAATTCAAGACCTTTTCAAGATTGTGCAAAACCATGTCATATTCAACTCTATTTAATTCATAAATAGTAAAATGATTAAGAACTATACTGTTGTCAGCTACAACGAGTGAAAATTTTGCAATTTAGGCGTATTACTAAATTAAAATTGTTTGCAAATGGATACCTGTCTTAAATATATACTAAATTCACAAAGTCAAATGTAACATAATGATAATACCTTTGTCATAAAATGAATGAATAAACTGTTTTTTCTTACTAAGTAATTAATGTAGGATTAAATTAGCCTTAATAATTATTATGAAAAATGTGGGAGGCACGATGGCCTCGTAGTTACATGTAGTGAGCTCAACTCCTGATCGAGCGGTCTGGGTTCAAGCCCTAGGCAGGTACATTCTGTTGTGTTGCTGGGCAACACACATTACTCTCAGTGCCTCTCCACCCAGGCGTATAAGTGGGTACCAGCGAATTTAATGGTGGGGTAACCCTGCAATGGACTGGCATCTCATCCAGGGGAAGTAAAAATAGTCCTAGTCGCTTCCTGCTACAGAAAGCGGGATAAGCTCCAGTCTGTTGGGCCACGTGGCTCATATGCAGACTTTACCTTTACCTTATTATGAAAATTACTGCAATGTAAGTGTGAAATATTGATCAACTTTTTTCATAGAGTGAATTGTTCTTTTGAAATAACAGAAAATAGGGAGAAAAAACATTTACCACAAGATAGAGATTGACATTTTAAATTCATCATAAAAACATTCATGCCAAAGGAATACTACATTGCATAACATAAAACAAGGCTTCTGACATCTTTTAGGCTATGTTTACAAAGTCACAGTTTCCTTCTTTTTCCAAAACTGTACAGAATCCAAACAGGACAAACATTTTGGACCCCTGACAAAACATTCACTGTAAACAATATTCAAAATTTTACTTTTTCTTTTTGTGATAAAAAAAACTGTACTGTAAAAAAAGAAAATTCATAGGGACCTGTTGAAATTGAAAGGCCTATCTAGTACCATAGTTCCCATAACACATCATAAGTTAATAAATTATTGTTCTGGTACTACATGTATGTAAACATAGCCGTTGCTTTTTATGATGAAATCTTATAGCTGCTGTATTGAACAATAAGTATCAACCTAGCAATCTAAGATATTCAAATTTAATGCTAATTCACTAACACAGGTACAGTGTAGGTGATACTTCAAAGCATTGAAAATAATGTTTAAAGTGGTTGAATTTATGCCAGAAAGTGTTGAAGGTCACCATGTTAGACTGTAATGCACCAGGGGCCCATTTCTCGAAGGTCCCAAAAAGTTTTCGCACCCAGAAAGCCATACCAAAATCTGAAATCTTATGCTTACAGAGCTGTTTTATTCGCTTATTCTCAATATGAACAGAGGTTTCCTTCACACAAGAAGTTTCAGGCACATACAGCTCTTAGTTTTTAGACACAGCTCAATTAAAGATGGCTTTATGGGCCCAAAAAGTTTCCAGGGCCTTCAAGAAATGGACCTCGGACCCCTTATAGAGTCATAGGTACTGTAGACTTCTCAGTGGCTGATTTTTTCCTGATCAAGCATCAATACCAAGGAGTATGCATGTATTGACCACTCTCAATTTTACTTCATCCTACAAGTAACATAAAACATTTCGTTAAATAAGATAAGTTATGTCTGAGTATGAATCAGCAAATTCTGTGTATGATATCAATCAGCGAATTTTACACTGGAGTTATTATTTTGTTTCTTATCATTCCAATTTATACTGTGACATTTGAAATCGGACTGTAGCCGGTCATGTTAACCAGCCAAAGTAATTTTAGCTCGGTCACGTCTCATTTCTGACTGGTCAAGATATTTACGAAAAAATCAAGTACACGTAATGTGAGCTAAATTAAACCCACAAATATAGTTTGTTTGTTCCAGTCACTGCTAGACCATTTAAAGATTGGCTTAATATTTTTCTGAACAGATTTAACCCCAGTCGCTCGAATGGCATTCCTATCGATCTTGAACGCATGACAAACAGCAAGCGAATGGTCTTTAGCCGTTCAAACAGATACATGTATGCATTGGTGTATGTTTTCATTAGAGGTCATGGTAAAAAAGAGATAAAAGCTCTCAGATTTACAGTTGGGGATTTGATTGTTTATTCAAGAATGAACAACGTGACCGTCTCAACATGACATGACTGGTCAACATGACCGGCGAGTGAAGTTTTTGGCTGGTCAAGTCACCATTCTGGCCAGACATTGCCCGTTGACCTGCCATTATTTTGAGCCCTGAATATTCATCAATCAAACAGATCATACATCTACATCTGTAGCTACTGTGTGACAAAAAATTTGCATCTCTGATTGGAAGGCACTGAATGTCAGAGGATGTAGAAGAACTAAACTCAAAATCCATGGCAGTAACTATTCAATGTTCACTATCTCCTACATTGTAATAATCATGGACAATAAATCAAACTCCTATCAAACAATGTTTAAATAATAAGTCAAGTTATTTGCAGGCACAATTTGATTGTTTCTTACGTGCACTTATGCTCTATTGGTGGACAAAGGTACAGATGATGTCATAAAAGTTTGTTTTTGTTTCTTTGTTATGTATTACAAAGCAGACAGATTCTATGTTGTTGTGCATCTGTTCAGTAATAGCTCACAAAAGACATCAAAATGTGGTAAAAACATCAGTGACACACACCTGAAAAATTCACAGATTCTGTGACACACTCTAGTAATGGCTTATGTGACTATTTTTTGTTTTTACCACATTTTGATTTCATCTGTGATCTACTCAAGGCAGGAAAAAACCCAGGTCTGATTTCCTCAGCCAAGTAAATTTTGCTCTTGGGCAAGCGAAAATAGAAGTTCAGTGGCCCAGTGGGCAAGTGAAATTACAATGTAGCGTCAGTAGTCTTGTGAGTCTGACTAAAAATGCCAGCTTGATAAATGATAATTTCCAGTCATTCCATTTCAAAACTTAACACCTAAAGATTAGTTAATTATTAGGTTGAAAGCAAGAATTAGTTTGGAATCCGAGTGTACTTCATTCGCATTTGTCCTCTGATTTCCTTACTGGCCACCACACTGGCAACTAATATTTAAGTGGGGCAAGTGAAAACTGAAATTGACTGGCCAACTGGGCAAGTGACTTACAATTTTTTTTCCTGCCCTGCTACAGATGCATGAACAGATGCATGACACATGAAACCTACATGTATTTGGTATGAGCCCAATTTCGTACAAGTACAATGTACAGCTGTGACAGGGCTCTAAAGTGCTCTCTGGTCATCCCAGGGTAAGGTAATCGATTGAAATTGATCCATAAATTGATATAAATCAATAAATTGAAATTAATGTAAGTGTTATCAGTGCTATCAATCAATTGAAAGAAATTTGTCCTCACATGCTAGAAAAGTTTCAAGTTATCAGTTTGATTTTACCAAATTTATCAGTCATTAGAGAATCAATTGAAAGTTGGTCTCTCTTTGTTAGTTCACCTAAACTGTAGAAAAATTGTCCCTCAACACAGTGTTTGATTGTTACTTTTTTTATGTAGATTTCAAAGGCACTACCAAAAACCCCCAAAACATAGTTCCTGATACATGTATGCCAGCAAAATATTCTGTTGACGAGATACAATGTTATGTTTTTATGCAGTTGTATTCATGATTTCATATTTCACTTTAAATCTTTTGTTTATTTCTTTCTTATTAAATGTTGCTTAAAAGATAAGCTAGTATCAGCAAAATTGATAATGCTTATTGAAAATTTGATCACAATCGATGACTCATGACGAATCCTTTTATTGATTTCTGATATCATTGACTAATTTCTATTGATTGTTATGAAATAATCGATTGACTATACTGTGTCATACAAGACAAGTAGATTTTCCTGCCTGGGCAAGTTACTCTTCCTTTTTTCAAGTCCTGTGTAGTTTTCACGACAGTTTGAGGTACATGTATACCTCTTCATAAAGTATCATAGTGTTTTTTTTGTGAAAGAAAATACCACAACATTTAACTTACTACAGTATCAGCACCAGTGGGTGCAATGTCCATGTACAGTTGTGTATAACAGCATATTGTAACTTGCATGTAGGTACAACTGTAGACACTTGAGTAACTTCAGAATACTTACTCTAGCATAAGAGAAATTTCTCTGCTGAAGATGGCACATTACATTTTAGCTTACTAGCATTCACATCAGAGGGCAACATAACCTTACAAGAGCATGCATCAGAAAGAATCATGAGGTGCATATAAGCCAATAACAAATGTCGCATGCTCATGCTCAGTTATCGAGAACAGATAATAACAGATAATAAAGCTCTTTATGTACGGCAGGTAAACATCACCAAAGTCGATTCCACAAGCAATGTAACTTCTCCTTGATAATGACACATTCACAACCAAAGGCAAAACGAAATGTATACGTATCTTGACGTTACTTTACTCTGCTCGTTCAATTTATGCAAAACTTGCTTACCTGTTGTTTTTGTTGCCTGTAATCGCTATCTTCAACTTCTGGGTAACGGTAAACTTTGCCTTGAAACCGTGCACGGTGACGAAGCGAAGGTAGAGTGGATTTTGGCCAGAACTCGAGTTCGATGCAAGTTCCAACGAACTGCCAAACATAACGGGAGAACCGAGAGAACCTGGAACCTAACATGAAGACCGCTGATTCGTGCTTGTTGGAGATCGGGCAATCACAAGGCTGGTATGTTCTTATAAAGGGACTGGGATAACAGTGATGGCAATGAAAGTACAAAACGGTAGAAATCACCAAAACAAAACAAAACGAAACGAAACAAAACAAAACAAAAAACAAAGAAACAGTGAACATGCAAGGGCAGACTTAGTTGTATTAATCTTACTTGTAGAATGCGCATGTTTCGGAATATTTAACGCTCTAAATCGATGATATTTCGTTCATTCTCAGCGGTTCAGGGGCACAACTGTGACCTCGAACTTTCGCGATATAAGAAGTTTAATGTTTGTTGTTTTCGGATTGTTAAAAATGTCATTTTGGGTACCGAAAAAAAGTCAGCTATCATTTTCGGAAAGGCGATAAGACCTAACGTTTTCGGGAAATGGACAAAAAAGCCCTAATAAGTTCGAGAATACTCAAGCTCCTCTAGAATAACCGAACAGATAAATTTTTTTTGCGCAACCTAAAATTAACCTACAGAGCTTTGAAAGTACACCAGATAGCCTAAAACAGCGTTGAACAGCATTCGAGAGGAAACGGTCGTTGGGTGTTCCTTATGGTTCCCTGCCTAACCTAACTCCGCGTCAGTTCAAACTCGGTCACCAGGGCTCTTTCCGTCTTGAACTCACACAACACGTGACGCTTTCATGGTCCTTCATGAATAAATATGTACGTGTCCGAGAGTTAATTTTTCTCTTTTCTAGAGACGTAAGCTTGGGACGCCTGCATGTGCAGTAACAATTCTAGTTTTATTTTGTCGTTGTGGATGCGCGGAAAGTTCACAAGAAGACAGCTTCGTTAGTGCGGTGTCGCACCCGTGCAACTTCTAGGTTTTCCATTTACATGGTTTTTACGTGTTTCTTACAGGCTCCCTTTCTTTCATTTACATTGTTTTTACATGTTTCTTACAGGCCCCCTTTTTTCATTTACATGCTTTTTACATGTTTCTTACAGGCCCCCTTTTTTCATTTACATGCTTTTTACATGTTTCTTACAGGCCCCCTTTTTTCATTTACATGGTTTTTACAGGGTTACAAACATAACATTTCCAGACTTTTTACAGCATTCGCTTGAATTATTTACACGTTCCTCACATGGTTTAGCAAAGCAATTTACATGTTTTTTACAAAGCCAGATACTGTAAAAGTGCGTAAAATATTTTACAAGTTTTTACATGTTCTTCAAATGATCATTGTCGACAAAGACAATGTAAATCACTATTTACAGAACATTTACATGCTGTACTAAAAGCTGTAAATTTCCTGTAATTATATTTTACAAAACCCTAACATGTAAATTGTAATTTACAAAGAATGTAAATCAAGATTTACATACTGTAAATTACAATTGACATGTCCATGTAAATTTTCAACTTTTCCAGTGATTGCTGCCAATGAGCTGCAAGCTCGTGTCATGGCTTTTTTTTTTAATGAAAAGCCAATAAGACAGCATTTGATAACGGACTGTTGTCAGTGTCCCCAAAATGTGTGCTCTTACTAGTAATTCACGATCTACTAAGAACAAAAACGCCACGACTTGCAATTAGGCTGAATCGTCCCATCCTAAGAGAATAGCTATACCTTTCATGCCCAAGCGGGCCGCTTGATTTTTTACAATAACTACTGAAATTCTTGCGCGCTCGCCTTTGGCTAATTTTCATAGTCAATACGCGGAGAGACTCGTGAATTTTTAATTTTCACTCAAATTTGTCCCTTCTGCCTTTTTGTTATTGTAAAAAAGGAAAACAAATTGACATCAGGTTTCAGGTGCATGCGTCTGTCATGTCAGTTGACAATGAATTTCGTCACAACATTGTCAAAGTAGCCTGCGGATCAACTCGGCTGTCGCTCATGGTCAATAACAGGACAGACGCATGACAAACTGACACGTTTTAAGTCCTTTTAGCCATTAGCTAGGACGCGTTCACGAAGGCAACTGTCAATATCGCTTTTTATAACGTCAGGGATTACATATCAGAACATGCCGTAAATCGCCATCTTGATCTGCTGTCACAACTGATACAACGGGACAAGAATCATCCCTCTGTAGTTATGTGGTCTGTAGCTAGCCATTCCGCTACGGCTTACAGCAGAAACATCGGTACACACCTAAAACGAATGATGAGTTTCACGAGGGAGATGGACTTACAGAAACGCCCTGTTACATACGTCACGTCATCTAGTGATAGGTTGATGATAGTGGAGGACCCTGCGGTAAGTTTATAAGGCTTCAAGATCAAACCTTGCACATGTCTCTGAAGTGTAATGTGTTTCTTGGCTAAAGATTGCCATCCCCCTCTTCATGTTCAATCGCTAAAACAAGCTGCAGCCCCGCTCCCCGCCGTGCTCAGTTGATGCGTTTCAGTATTAGGGTCCACAAATTGAGAATTTGTTTTTGCTGGAACAAATTAATGACCATATTATGACTATTTTTTATGTACTGATATAGTGACTGACCAAGCATGGCAGCAAAAAAAATTGAAATTCGTTTTTCAGGAACTTCCAGGTTCCCCAATTTGCTATTGCTTTTAAAACAATATCAAGGTAATTATTATTATGTCGTGATTCGTACCGGTTGGAGATCAAGGAAAGTGCAGGAGTGTTCTCCAAGTAAGCAATGAACTTTCCAGTCTAGGCTGTTTTTCAGTGTTTAACTTTTAATAAGAATAACGTTTTTCAGGAGACCGCGTTCTCCTCCCCTCTGGGTTCCTTCCCGCTCTACCTGATAATTATGGCCAGGTACAAATCCTTGGGTAAATGGCTCTTAGCCACTGTAACTAAGGAGCGTTTTTCCTCCTTAAAAGTAGTTTTATTTTTCGACGCACAGCTTGAATTCTGTGACGTTATTTCTTTCAATCGTCATTATGGATGGAATTGGTACCCAGGCCAACCCAACTTGATAGCGAAGGCGTTGGAGGAGGATCTGCGCGGTTTACATCACGTGTTTGGTAAACCAGTTCTCATGGCCGAATATGGAAGTAGCGCTGTCGCTGGGATACATAAGGTAACAAAAGATCCGGACAGCTGCAATGATGATAACTACGATAAACTCTTTCATGGGTTCGAAATTCTTGTTGTCTGCAAAGTCTCGCCCATTTTTGTGAACTAAATTTTTATTTTATTTTGTCCATTGCTGCAGAAGCCGTCTTTGCTTTATACAGAGGAGTACCAGGTAAAAAAGAAACTCAAAATCCTTTTGAAAATTAGTCAGTTTATTTCACTCAAAGCCACACATCCCAAGCATCAATCATTCGCGTTCAAGTGATAAAAGAACATCCCCTAGTACCCAAGTAGAACGCTTGCGCACTAAATAGAAGCCATTTCAATCGAAAACAGTTGTACAGTCATACTCTTTGTTTCTTCTTGTTTTTTATGTAGGGGAGTATTTCCTCTACGGCAACTGAGATGTTGTCGTCGCTGCCCTTACTTGTCCATGCGGAGTCAAAAAGTATAAATTGCTATTGGGAGTGACACTAGCGAGGAGTAATAATGATAATGATAATGATAATAATAATGATAGTAATAATAATAATAATAATAATAATTACATACACTTTTTTTTACGACGAGTTGCACTGGAATGAAAAGTACTGAGGCCTGAATTTTTCTTACACTTTGGCGTAATTTTCGTACACTTTAGCGAGCTAATCTGACAATATAGATAAGGATTTGTCGTTTCTTAGTGCTTTCTATTCTAAAACTTTTACTTTTTACTTGTTTGCAGGTCGATACAATGAAACAGTATTTTCCTGTGTTTGATCGACTCAGAAAAGAGTTTTTGACAGGAGAAATGATCTGGACGTTTACAGACTACAATGTCCTAGAATGTATGTAATAGATTGATTGAGGTAATCTTTGTCGGAATGTTAGAGCAGTTTTCATTTGAGAGTCGATAAATAACTGGTTTTACACCAACAACACTACACGATTTGCGTTAAAAAAATTGCGCTACTTTTTCATCCAATCACAATTAAAACCACTCTGTGTAATTACTTCGAGTATTGCTTGGTTAACCGGATTGTGAGTGGTCAGAGTGATTTCTTCGGTTTTGGTTTTACGACACAAAATTGAAAACGGCTCTAAAGTTCGTACTTATTATTTAGCTCATGTACTTTGAGTTAAGTTTTATTCTAAAAAAATTGCTGGCATGCAACAAAGCCACCTCAGCACAAGCACAATGATCTTTTCTTTATGCTCACTTACTTTATCCCTTGAAAATGACACTGCATTTCATCATTTTCGTTATGTGGGCTATTTTACTCATTAGATTCACTTCATCTGAAAGAACTAAGATTACTGATTTTATAGAATAGTTCGGTAACAATTTTTAACATGATTTTTAATTATTCCTCTGTAGTTTATTGTACCTTTGATTAAGAAATAGTTTTTAAACAGCTTACTCTTATTCTCGTATTTCTAGTAAATGTTTTGCCATTTTATGAAAATTGACTCTAATTTAAAGTAAAGAGTGTCCACAATTAGTTGCACAAGCTGAATATCTCCGACACTTAAAGAAAGTTTATTCATTCACTCATTCATTCATTTGATGAAAACAGCGGGCAATTTTCTGAAAATGTTTTTCAAAAATAATTCAATGCTTGAACAGCTTGCGCTCAGATGAGTTTGATGAGCTCTAATAGGAGCCCATAAAATAAGTGCAACGTCCTTTAACTAATTAGAGCAGAGATGGTGTAGCCTTGTACGGCAATCTATACCAAAAACATTCGCTTTCCGCTCCAGCCACCAGTGTTTTGTTTTCAAACCAATTCCTATTTGTTCAGTACTACATGTACCAGCTTTGCGATGGTTCTGTTAATTTTGTTCTGATGGCTTTATTTGCCTTCCAGCCTACGATGTCCTATCAACCAACACAAAGGGACTCTTGACTCGTCAACGGCAGCCTAAAGCTTCTGCCCACGCGCTACGGCAGAGATATCAAGCCTTGGCCATGGACGCACATCCGAGGTTCACTGGCGACCAGTTACTGGATGCCCTTATAAGGTTCAAACCTCACGCTGGAGACCAGTCTCCTATCAGTCATCAGCAGCGGCTTCCTGCTTTGATAAGAGAGGAAAGAGTCAATACCACTATACGGAAACGCTCCTTGGACGAAATAATGACATTTTACGAGCATAACTGACGCAATGCATTCATATCGTAGATTAGTTTAGAATTAATATTACGTCCAATTAACTATATCGATGGATCGACCTGGTCTTTTTATTCATCCTTTTCTTAAACATAAAAGTAAATTTCTAACAGACACCACTAATTGTGACGATAATGGGCGATTCGCTGCCGATTCGTGCAGCGATTTTCCCATGTAAAAAACCATTATTTCATTCGAACTACAAGTTACTAACATGCACGAAACGCTTATTTCAGAAAGAGAAGAACCTTGTGACGATTACACCGGCTGATTACGTAAACCGCTGAGAAAAAGAAAACGCTGTGTATTGCATCGTGATGTTAATCAGTAATAAGCGTATGTGTTCAGTCTGAGTATTCTGACCGTTCCATCATTTCGATCTGGTCCCGTAGGTTTCCATTGACGTTACCATCACACAGCTCCAGAGTATTTTCCTGTTCGATTCCTGAGTATTGAACTATCCCATACCTCCCGTCTATCTTTTTCTCGAAAATTCATGGGGAACAACACAAAAATCATGACTGTGAGCGTGACGTGTGAGAGTAGCGTTGCCCGCGCTACTTGTGGCTCGCGGCTTCGCTTATCACGCAAACTCCCACGACTGCTAACTTTAACATGTGGCGTTCTTCTTTGCGTTCTTCCCTACGGATTTTCAGGCAAAAGAGAGACTACTCGCAGTCTACATACCCCCTGGCTTCTCCACCCCATTTTTCTCGGAGTGAAGGCTCTGGGTACAAGTTTGGCGATTTGTGGTGAAGAATTACAAACATCAACAAGCATGGCTTCAGTTATTGTGCCTCGAGGACGAGGTTTATTGCTGTTTCTCTCAGTAACAGTTATTGTTCTGCTCATTCTTCGTGCTTTTACAAACATCAGTTTTGGTGAAGGTTCAGTCTTCGGTAGTAGAAGGTCAACGGAAATAAAAATGCTCACCTACAACATTTGGTTCTCTGATGAGAAGATGCGCGAAAGAATGGAAGCCTTAGGTGAAATCGTAGAAGATCTTGAGCCAGATCTTTTGACTTTTCAAGAAGTCACTCACGACAATCTCGCCGTGTTACGAGAGCAACGCTGGTTTTCGCGATATCACTTGGTTCCATGGCCGCCTGACCTCGCGAAAGAAGGAAAGTCGCATTTTGTTGTCATTTTGAGTTCATTTCCTGTTGAAAGATGGGAAGTTTACACCTTAAAGACTTCTCCACGTAATCGCACACTTGTTGTGGCAGAACCAAAGAGCTCTACATCGTCGGCGGAAGTTGTATTTGTGATTGCAACCACGCATTTAGCATATTCTGGTTATAATACTAAACTACGCGAAGAGCAGTTAAGAGAGTCTGTTAAGATTATTTCTGCTTATGATAATGTTTGTGTCATGGGTGATTTGAACATTCAAGATGAAGTTGATGGAGATGTAGTTCTGCCATCGCCATGGATTGATGCCTGGCTGTCAATTTCCGGAAATTCTGAAAGTAATGGTTACACCTGGGACCGAAATAAGACACCATTTGCCTCAGTGCTAAAAAGTACTGTCAATTCAATTAGTTACCAAATTCGGCTTGATCGTGTTCTTTGCAAACTGTCAGACTTTAAAGTTAAAGAGATGAGAATTGTTGGTGATAAGGTGACAAAGTCTGGGGTTCGCCCCAGCGATCACTTTGGTCTTTTTACAGTCATAGAACTGGTACAGAAAACTGAACACAAACATGACAACAGCAAAAAGTTGCAAACTGATAGTGAAGTTTATTTTAATAGACCAGCTGGGTGGGAAAAGTTAATTAAGCAGTAATGAGTGGATAAATAATAAGTGGATGTCAGGAAAAGATACGGTGGAAAGTAGGATTCCTAAAGAAGGGAAGTTATCCCAGGGCCGCAAGATGCAAATTACTAAACAGTAATTTTTTGACCTGTCATGCGGTCCTTCCTTCACGTGCAGAAGGGACATGTGATAAGCCCCCAAACTATCTCTAGGAGAGTAATGAATCTGTAGCATGAATGATGAGTCTATAGCATGACCAATATTTATTTATTCCATTTAAAGCTCTCGTAAGCAGACACCCTCATGATGGGAAAAAGGTGTTCTTAACTGGAGCTGAACATTTACAAGAGTGGTTCTTGTAAGAGGCCACAGAAAGTGTAAGGGATAGATGGATACTTATGGGAGCTTTCCCAGCTAACAATGAACACTGAGAGTGAAAAAATACCACCATAATAAATTATTTTTGTGGTGTTTTTATTGCCTTATGCAATGCTGTGATTATGCAGTAATGGTCTACTGTAGTACTAAAGGTAAAGTCTGCATTACGAGCCAAGTGGCTCATCAGGCAGGAGCTTATCCCAGTTTGAAAGGACTAGGAGTATTTCTACTCCCCCCTGGATGGGATGCTAGTCCATCACAGGGTTACCCCCCAGCATTAAATTCGCTGGTACCCATTTATAGACCCGGGTGGGGTAAGGCACTGTGAGAGTAGTGCCTTGCCCAAGAACAACTCGATGTCCCCAGTCAGGGCTCAAATCCGGACTGCTTGCTCCAGAGTCACGCACATTTACACCATGAGGCCACTGCACCTCCCACACTGCAGTACTAAGACTGGCCCTTAATGAGTAATGAACAAATCATAATTGCAAGCAAAATTGGCATCAGAGCAACAAAATGCAGTGATACAGTTTATGTTTGAGTACATACCCTTCTTAGTCGGACCTAAATAATTCCTTTCAGGTGTCTGCGAACAGCCTGGAGGGAATGGATAAATACAGAGTTTGTATGGGAGTTCAAACAGAATTCATTAAGTAGAGCTGTTCACTTACAAAAGCGTCCATCATCAAGAGAGTTTTGTATGTGATTATTTCAGGCCTCCATACATGTCTATCAACATTTCATCTTTCCTAGTTAATTGGACCATTGTAATTATCAAGATGAAAAACTAAACCTTTCATTATAGGACTGATTACAAGGAGTAATGTAATGCTAATCTCCCCTTTTGCTGTAGTGCCAGCCGTCAAGTTGGATTAGCCTTAACGTGATGTCTGGCATGTGCATTTCTAAAACAAGTACTGGTATGTCACCATTCCTCCCCTAGCCCCCTTTCCACTGTGGCTTAACATTACTTGGTAGTGGAACATGTTCCTAACACTCATAAGTTTATATTTTCTAGCCTGTAAAAGAGACTTCTAGGGTATACAGCTTTCCATTCTCTACTTGCACAAATCCTATAATACACCTCTTTTACCCTCCCACCAAAAGTTTGTATCATCGTTTCCAATTTTTCCCAGGACATGAAGATGCCCCGAGAGAAATCTAAAACAATGCCTATGCAATTTTTTTTTTGGGGGGGGGGGGGGAGGGGGGTTAAAAGAGGTGTATAATGAGATTTGTGCAAGTAGAGAATTCTTTTCACCCTGTTTTCCAGGCAAGTAGCATACAATTACTTTTAATTTTTACAATTTCCAACTGCACCATTATAGTATAATTTTTGGTACTTAAACATTGATGGCCTTAAATTTGGAAAAATTCAACAACCATCTGAACTGATACCTTTTTTCACCCACCTACCCTGGAGTCAAGGAGATGACAACAAATTATTCAGGGTATCCTTTATTCCGGCAAATGATTCACAATGGAATCTATTTCTCATTATGTTTCTCTTTGTCTGTCTGTTGAACTATAAGGTACAGCTTGCCTTGCAGGCATAAACGGGAATGAAGTTGGGGAGGCGAGGGAGAAGGAACGCGTTCCTCCTCTCCGTCCACGCCCTCACCACCCTTCCCCTCCCCCTGCCCCACTCCGCTGCTCCCATATTCTTACCTCCCTCTCCTCTACCCAGGTAAGCCCTTATCTCGGAGGGCGGGCTCTGGGTACGAGTTAGGACTGCCTGGCGATTTCTGTCAGAAACAGACGCCACGGTAAGTATGGCTTCGATTACTGTACCTCGAGTACGAGGTCCGATCATGGTTCTTTCAGTAATTGTTATTGTTTTGCCCATTCTTCGTGATTTTACAAACATCAGTTTTGGTATTAATTCAGTCCTCGGTAGTACAAAGTCAATGGAAATAAAGATGCTCACCTACAACATTTGGTTTTCTGATGAGAAGATGCGGGAAAGAATGGAAGCCCTAGGGGAAATCGTGGAAGATCTTGAGCCAGATCTTTTGGCTTTTCAAGAAGTCACTCACGAAAATCTGGCAATCTTGCAAAAACAACGCTGGTTTTCGCGACATCACATGGTTCCACCCAACGTCGCGCAAGAAGGAAAGCGGCATTTTGTCGTTATTTTGAGCTCGTATCCTGTCGAAAGATGGCAAGGTTACCAGCTCAAGAATTCTAATCGCACACTTGTTCTAGCAGAAACAAAGAGCTCTATTTCATCAGTGGGTGTTAACTTTGTGATTGCAACCACGCATCTAAAACACTCTGGT
Source organism: Orbicella faveolata (assembly GCF_042242905.1). NCBI lineage: Eukaryota > Metazoa > Cnidaria > Anthozoa > Scleractinia > Merulinidae > Orbicella > Orbicella faveolata. The sequence continues at coordinate 7,458,000 of NW_028301577.1, forward strand.
TACAATACCAGAATACGCGAAGAACAGTTAAAAGAATCATTTAATATTATTTTTGCTTATGACAATGTTTGTGTCATGGGTGATTTGAACATTGAAGATAAAGTTGATGGAGATGTCATTCTGCCATCGCCATGGATTGATGCCTGGTTGTCAATGCCTGGAAATACTGATAGTAATGGGTATACTTGGGACCGAAGTAAGACACCATTTGCCTCAGTGCTGAAAAGAACTGTAAATGCAACTAGTTATCAAGCTCGGCTTGATCGTGTTCTTTGCAAACTGCTAGACTTTAAAGTTAAAGAGATGAGAGTTGTTGGTGATAAGGTGACAAAATCTGGTATTCTCCCCAGCGATCATTTTGGCCTGTTTACCATCATAGAACTAGCAGAGAAAACTGAACATAAACATGACAACAGTAAAAACTTGCAAACTGAAAGTGAGGTTTATTTTAATAGACCAGCTGGGTGGGAAAAGTTAATTGAAGTAAATCCTACTACCTTAAACTCTCAAAGAAAACAAAAGATTGTTCGAGATGGCTTATAAATGATTGAAGAAAGCTGAAGAAAGTGAAAATGATTTGAGTTCGAGATAACGTGATTCAACTGTAGGTAAATAACTTATATTTAGTGTCCAGAAATAAATAAGTGGAAAGTGGATTCCCAAGAGAAGAAACTGGAAGAAATTGGAGAATATTTTTAAAAAACACTGTAGAAATTCACTTGTTTATTTCAATTATCAAAATGTAAATTATCTTTTCTCCTGTCATCAACAGCTTTAGCCAGGTTTTCTATTGCCATTAGGTTATAGAAGCATAGCTTTAGGCACAAGCTTTCTTAAAGTTCGTTTTCTGAAAGAAATTTGTTCTTTTTAGGGGTGACATTTTGGACTGACAGTGTGTGTTAGTTGAGCTATAGAACTGAACCCCGGCCAGGGTCACTGTGTTGTGTTCATGGACAAGGCACTTTACTATCACAATGCCTAGCTTTCTCCACCCAGGCATATAACTAGGTACTGAGAAATTTTGTAGGGGTAAAAATAGATTTGAGCCACGCCCACAGAAGAAGATACTGGTTTAACACAAACATTCTTCTTGTTTGCTTTTGCCTTCTGATACTGTTACAGTTACATATTATTTCATCAAGGAACATGGGAAAATTGGCAACCACAACGACATTTTGAAGTCATCTTGAGTCTATTATCAAGTAGGGAAAATAACAGTCAAGATGTTAATTTATAGTGTGAAAGTTGTAAGAACATATTTAAGTGTTACTGTATCACAGTCTTAATAAGAGTTTGTAGGTGTCGACAGTTAAATTTGCGGAATAAACTTAAATGAATACTTTGGCATGAACTAAGTGAAATTGGAAAAAAGGGGAGAACATTTCACCTCTGATAAAGTATTAATTTTTTTTCTGAAAAAACTTGTTTTTCCATATGATACATATGGAAAGCAAAAGATTATTCTCTTTTCTTAAGCTGCCTGTTCCACCTAAGCTGGTAGGACCTTGGCTCTGGAGGCACATGATTTGATTGGCTATATTCTTGAACAAAGATTTTCAGTGATTCAATCCTTGTTTGATCAATAAATCATTTGCCCAGAGCACCAAGAACAGACCTTACAAAGTTTATGAAGCAGAAGACATGATAAGAAATTTTGACTGGAAGTTCCATTCATATGTTTCGTTATGGCAGGGCATGTCAATTTTGCTCTTGGGCAAGTGAAAATGGAAGTTTGTTGGTCCAGTGGGCAAGTGAAATTAGCCGCAAAACTCTCATTAAAGATGAGCAAAACAATGAGTTGAAAGCATAGATTAATTTAAAATACATCCATTTGTGTCACTGTCCAGTATCTTCACCTAAGTGAGCTCATTTTGTTTCGGTCTATCATTGATCATAGACAGTACTTAGTAAATGATGTACATAATGTGTAGTTCCAGAAAATATCCATACCTCCCCCACGGAAGGGATTTTTTCTAACACCTCCCCACCCCCCCAGAAATTCCAGTTAAGCTTCATACATTTCTTTAAATTTTTTGGTCTCATAGAACCCCCACCCCCCAACAAATTCCAATCCCTTCTGTGGGGGGAGTATGGATATTTTCTGGAACCGCACAATTGATAAGGCATGAACATTGTGCACATATTGGGCAAGTATTATTTTAGTGGGGACAACTGAAAACTGAAATATACTGGCCCAGTTGGCGACTGGATTTCAGGGATTTTTTTTCCTGCCCTGGTTGTGAAGGTTTTTTTTTTTTTTTTAATAAAGAACATTTTTTATTGTTATTACAACACAAAAATCTTACAATACTTACAATAGAAACTGACTACAACAAAAGTACTTACACCTTACACTAATTACAGTACATTTACTTACACACATGCAATTATTAATCGTCACTCTTTTTACAATCACTAAATTAAACAAATTAATTCTGACATCTAAACTTAATCTCACTACAGTATAACTTTTAAGATATTAACATATTTTTTACATTTTTTAGCAATTACAAACGAGACAAATTAAAGAAATAACAGTTGCAAGGAAAATTTCGGACGTTTTGATATTTAAGAGGAGAGGCATTGTTTTCTTACTCAGGAGGAAATTTTTCGAGACTGTATCTATACCTGATTTTGTTAATGAAGTCCAGAAGGAGTAACGCATCCTCATTTAATTTTATGGAGGATGTACATTACCAAAAATTCTCCCGTTAACTTGAGCCAGTTTTTTTCAACTTCCATCAGACAATTAGAACTAACATTTTTATACAGAAATCAAAACAAAAAAGCAAAACTTTTCAAGAGAAACGAGAGAAATTAGTCTAGAGCCACCCTTTCCCCTTGCCAAGGGCCCACTAGCTTACAGGGATAGGCGGCTCAAGGCCCGGACCGGGGGGGGGGGGGGGGGGGCGGTAGGGGACGCCACCAGTGCCACCCTTTCCTAGTGCCAATGGCCTCGCTGGTTAAGAGGGACGCGCGGCTCTGGGGATGAGAATGATGTTGCAAAACATGAACATGGCTTCCAAGGCTTCTTTAAAGGCGCCTCGAGTTCGAGGTTGGATGCTGGCTCTTTCAATAATATTTATTGTTCTGTTCATTCTTCGTTCTTTTACAAATGTCCGTTTTGGTGGTAGTTTATTCTTTGGTAATAAAAGGCCAATGGAAATAAGCATTCTCACCTTCAACATTTGGAGATCTACTGAAAAGATGCGCGAAAGAATGGAAGCCCTTGGCGAAATCGTGGAAGATCTTGAGCCAGATCTTGTGACTTTTCAAGAAGTCACTCGAGGCAATCTGGCAATTTTACAAGACCAACGCTGGTTTTCGCGATATCATTTGATTTTACCCAACGTCACGAAACAAGAGAGGCCGGAACTTGCTATTTTGAGCTCATATCCTGTTGAGAAGTGGCAAGTTTACCCGTTTAAGTATTCTGATTTTCCGCGTCAACGTAGAATTGTTGTAGCAGAAACACATAGTTCTTCTGCATCGGGGAGTGCTAAATTTGTCATTGCAGCTACGCACTTAGTGCACTCTGGTTTCAACACCAAACTACGCGAAGAACAGTTAAGAGTCAATCAAGATTATTTCTGGCTATGACAATATTTGTGTTATGGGTGATTTGAACATTGAAGATAAAGTTGATGGTGATATTATTTTGCCATCGCCATGGATTGATGCCTGGCTGTCAATTCCTGGAAATACTGATAATAATGGGTACACTTGGGATCGAAGTAAGACACCATTCACCTCAGTGTTAAAAAAGTCCGTAAATGCAACTAGTTATCAAGCCCGGCTTGATCGTGTTCTTTGCAAACTGTCAGACTTAGAAGTTAAAGAGATGAGAATTGTTGGTGATAAGGTGACAAAGTCTGGTATTCTGGCCAGCGATCATTTTGGTCTTTTTACAGTCTTAGAACTAGGACAGAAAACTGAACACAAACATGACAACAGCAAAAAGTCACAAACTGAAAGTGAGGTTTATTTTGATAGACCAGCCGGGTGGGAAAAGTTAATTAAGCATTAGTGAATGGGTAAATAGATATCTCTTGGTGGTTGTCAGGCCCAGTTTGCTCGAAAGGTAGATAACACTATCCACTGGATAAATTGCAAACCAGTGGAAAGTGCGGTTTGTTTTGTCAACAATTATCCACTGGGTAGCAAGTTATCTGTGGATAGTGTTATCCATCTTTTGAACAACTGAGGCCAGGAGAAGAGATGGTAGAAAGCAGGATTAACTATTGTTTTTTCATACCTCGGCAGTCATTAACGCCTTCCAAACTAAAATGTGGCATTCCAATTTGGAACAATTCTGAAGGGTACTGGTATTTGATGCCGAAAAAGTTTGTGTTTCCGATTGGTTTTGGCTTATTGGAAGGAGAAAAAGAAGTGTTCAGTTGAGTCCGCCAGGGACAATACATCCAATTTCACCAAAATGTACAATTTAATGTAAAAAAGATCGTGCACCCATCGCGCTTTCCTTTTTTAGAGATTCAGATTTTCTGATCTCCCGGCCCACAACTTATCAGAATAAAACGGTCATCTATCTATGATTCTAAAAGGATTCAGAATTTCTGATCCCCCAAGACTTTAATAGATTCAAAAAACTGATCCCCAGTCCACAACCCGTCAAAGCAAAACAGTCATCTACTTATAATTCTAAAAGCATTCAGAATTTCTGATCCCCATCACTTCACGGGACAAAAACGGCTATCTGTTCATGGTTCTAAAAGTATTGCGAATTTCTGATACCCCTCCCCCACCAAATCTGCCAACACGATAGAAAGAGCTGTCGATTTATAATTCTACAACAATTCAGAATTTCTGATCCCACATGACTTAAAGGGATTCAAAAATTCTGATCCCCCACTGCATAACTTATCAGAACAAAACGGTCATCTACCTATAATTCTTAAAAGGATTCAGAATTTCTGATCCCCCTTATCAGGTGACAGGACAGAAATAGCCGTCTATTTATAATTCACAAGAAATTAACTAGATGTCTGATAGCTAAAAAGTAACGATTGGATAGTAACTTTAAACACATTACAGACAAAATGAATCACAGAGCAAAGGGCATCAGAAAAGTACACAAATGAAATATTCACAGGTAGGTCATTATTTATAACGATTTAAAACCACGCCAAAGGATCGAGACAAAAATTGCAGTTTCATGCCGGACAGTGAAAGGTTTTATTTTCAATTCAAAAAGATATGAATTTAGGCTCCAGAATTACAAGATGTTATTTAAAGTTCACATCAAAGATAACAAGAATTTTAATCAGGACTCAGCTGCCGTCTGCGCCACCTCCGTTTCTGCTTTAATGTGTTCGTTTCGGATTGACGGCCGCTATTCTTGCCTTTTTTTTCCCTCTGCTCTGCAATGAAGCAATTGAAGCTAAATATTTTTATAAATAGCGATAGAATTAACATTATTTTTCATTAATCAATTGATCGGGAGTGTATTCTTTTGTAAAGAATAAAGAGCAGTATGTAGGCAATGCGGTAGTGAAGTGTATCGAGCGTGATCTGTAGCTTCAAATCAATTCAGTGTAAACTTTAAGTTACCTCTTCAAAAAGCACACTAACAAGCTATTATGCAAGCATTTCATACATAGGAAATGCGTGTGAATAATTTCCTTGTTACGGGTGCTAATAAAATCAGGAGAACAAACGTTTTTCTTGTGTTTCAGTGATCGCGAAATAAATATAACAACGAAATTTCTTCAGCCACAACATTGATTTCGATTCAAAGATTGAGCAGCTAACTATAATGTTGAGCAACAATTATGATATACTTACTTTTCTGCGACTTGCCTTTCTTTCACCGAAGCAATCAAGATACTCATTTGGACTTGGACAAATCATTCCATGTTTCTTGCTGCTATTGACAATGTTGGATTCGAAATTGCGCGCAAATAACCGACTCCTTTAGAAAGGGAATCTGCTGGTCAAAAGTATTCATTTATCAGATTCACCGAAGGATTATGGGATCGGACGGAAACACCAAAATGGCGGGCGAAGATCGTGGTGAATGTTGTTAGGATTCGATAACAAAGCTCTGTTATTTTATAGCCTTGCTCTACGTTGGAAAGCAGTCACAAATTGTTTACAGATGTCCGTTGTTATTCCAGTTGAGTCAAATCCCAGTAAAGGTGGAAAAGTATGAAGTTTCGTCGGTAAAACAGTGTGGCAATCAAACTATTTGCCAGCAGCTGGCGGTTTCTCTTACACTCGTCAGGTTTACAGAAAGCTTATGGTCCCTGCAGCTTTCCAAGGTAAACTGATTTTCTTGCATAATTTGTGAAGGTTCTTGAAATACTGGAAACGTTCTGGCCGGTTAAATTGATCGTGGAAGATTACAGAAGATGCAGATGCTTTAACACACTGTTAAGTCTTGTTGATTTCGTGAATGCAAATGTTCATTTCCTAAAGGAGTTATGAAAGCAACTGTATTCAACACAACAATATACAAACAATTTCGCGTTGGGAAAATCATTCATTGTGAAAGTACAATAAGTGCAATAAATGTGAGCTCTCTCATGTAGTTTACATATACTTCATATAGCTAGTCTATATCTTGTCTAGGATCAAGTGGGCATACATGTATTTATTATACAACAACTAAAACACAAGATATCAAAAAGCAACATCCTTCACCTTTTTGATTTTCAGGTTGATGGTGGTGCTCTTGAGGTTATGTTAGATGTGCATATTACATTATCAAGACCTTTTGTTTGCCACTTATTACTTGAGTTGCAAAAGACTGATGTTATTTTCATTAGGGTGGTTGAAGTTCTCTTTAATTGGGCAGTATTTCAAAGGTTTTTTTATAATTTGGCATTTCATTATGCAAATAGAGGTTATTTAGAACAGCAGATATAATTCACAGCTAGGTTACGGAAAATTACTTTTCACCACTTCCAGAAATTTGTACATAAGGCTTACCATAATTTGAAAAACACATGATTCATGGATAAAATTAATTGAAAAAAATACTTTCATGAAGAAATTAATGTAATTGAAATTTGAAATTCATTTCAAGAATATTTTGTGCTTTTCCGGTCACGAAATCTGTTTACATTTCATGAAAATTTACTGAAGAATGTAAACATTTACTAGACTCCAATTTAAGTAGCTGAGAAGTGTTTCAAACAGGATTTTTGAAAGATATATATTAAATTTAAGTAAGTTTTGTGATAAATCGCAACATAATGGAAACTCATTTTCAGCCAGATTTTGTCCTCCTTTTGCATCTGGATGTGCCTGGTTTTTGGTATTAAATTTTAATGTACAACTGTAGCAGGTTTAAATAAAACTATGAGTTATTTATACATTTTCCTATGTAAATACAGAGATTTCACTCAGGTTTAGGATTTGAAGAGCAGGTATCAAAGTTCAATATAAAATGAGTAATGAAGAGTTTTCAATAGTTAGCTATATATTCACCACCTGTGACTAAGAAAGCTTTTGGCTAGGTTAATATTAAAGTGCTACGTGTACATGAGTGATGGATAATTTTTAGATTGGCTGCTATCTTTTTACTATCTCTGGCTTTTGGGTAGCTTATCACAGTGCGATATGAGTGATGGGTAGTTTTCAGATAGGCTATCTTTTTACTAACTACAGCAGAGGTAGGTTTCAGATGGGATAGTGTTTTATTGTTCAATATAAGGACTAGACTTCAGATAGTTTTTGGCTTACTACAGTAGTGGTGGTTTTTGGATAGACAAGTTAGTGGATAGCTAGGCCATCTAAGTATCTGTTGAATATCTATACAGGAAGCTAGTTTTTAGCTAGTCTATCTATTTCCTAACTATCTGATGGATAGATATTAGTTAACTTTAAGCCATGCCAAAGATAGCTATCCTCTATCTACAAAACCTCTTGGATAGAAAAAGATAGAGATTTTCATCCGTCAACCAGGAATGAGATAGTTGCAAGTAGCATGAAGTTAGTAATAAACTAGTAATAAGATATGATCGTTTTTGGGAGGGTTTCTTTAACTGAGGACAGCAAACTATTGCCAGCTACCAGGAAACATCTCCAAGATGAGTGTGCCAAATTAAAAAAGAAAGAATAGAATTGCTTGTAGCATTAGCTGCAATACTTGCATCCATATCTGTCAGGTCTTTATAAAAACAATTTTACCCACACCCTTCTCCTTTGAGCATGGTTAAACTGGTTGTGTAACTGAAGTGTGAATGAACTGGTAGCCCACTCAAAAAGTTAGACTGAAGATGTAAAAACATGTTGGGCAAAGCTAAAGTCCATGGCCGCTGCTATATGACAACAGGTTTTTGGAGGACACTGTATACATGTATGTAGAGTACATTGACCCACTTAAATGTATCAACTGCAAATTTAAATGTACATGTAAATTGCAGTCTTTAATTGTCATCCCTGTAATGCACTGCAGTGTTCCTGAACGCTCTCTTTGTTTGATAACAGTGAGGTGCCTTGTTTCCATGTTAAACAGAAATTGTTAGAAATTTTTCCTTCACACAAGGTGAGCTAATTCTGCCAGAGGAAGTGGAGTCTGCATTTATGCCTACAGTTGTGCAGTTTGAGTAATCTCACTTTTTTGGTCAATTCTGAACTTTCCTATCCTCTTAGGTACTGTTTGATATTGTTTTTTTAGACTTACAGCTACTGTAATTTTGAAGTGCATAGATCATTGTAATACAATGTGTGATGTTTACAGTTACTTATATTAATGGACTGCTGTGAAGAAACTTGTTCTTCATCACTCTCTCAGTATAATCTGAGACTGTGTATGGAATCTGTTAAGAATTATGCTATATTTGTATAAAATTTCTAATTGAATATTGTTATCAAGAAAAAATATTTTGATTAGACATTGTTCAGGCAGGCAGCAAGATCTAAACCCTGTCTTCAATGTTATGATTTAATGTGGCTACATTGGATGTAACACTGGCTTTGCTGCAGGGGATCAGAAATTCTGAATCTTCTCCTGTGTTCTTTGGGGGATCAGAAATTCTGAACCCTTTCTAGAGTTCTTTAGGGGATCAGAAATTCTGAACCCTTTCTAGTGTTCTTTGGGGGATCAGAAATTCTGAACCCTTTTTAGTGTTCTTCGGGGGATCAGAAATTCTGAACCTTTTCTAATGTTCTTTGGGAGATCAGAAATTCTGAACCCTTTCTAGTGTTCTTTGGGGGATCAGAAATTCTGAACCCTTTCTAGTGTTCTTTGGGGGATCAGAAATTCTGAACCCTTTCTAGTGTTCTTTGGGGGATCAGAAATTCTGAACCCTTTTTAGTGTTCTTTGGGGGATCAGAAATTCTGAACCTTTTCTAATGTTCTTTGGGAGATCAGAAATTCTGAACCCTTTCTAGTGTTCTTTGGGGGATTTGAAATTTTGAATCCTCTCTTGTGTTGTTTGGGGATCAGAAATTTTGAATCGTTTTCTATGGAGGTACCTCTCGAGACGAGAAATTCAAAAAAATCATTTGGTGTCTTATGCGTGACTTAAACATTACATTTCAGTTCAAATAAAGAATAGGAAATTGCTTGGAAGAATTTTTTAATTCCTTGCAAACAGGGAAACTTTTCCTCTGAGTTTTAACACCAGTTTAAGATTCTTAGTATATTGCAAAAATCGTCTTTGGAATTAAATGGCAATCATAGACTTCCGTCTAAGCTCCACGTTTCACTTTAGGCCAATTTTGCACTCATTTCCAACGGAACTTCCAAGCCTGCAACATAAAAATAACTTTTCTCCGAGACAGGTTTCTATTTTACACCGAAAAAGTAGCCATTTTTGAAGTGGTTCTTGGTATTTACTCTGAATTTTATCAAATTGGAACACCACATTTTAGTTTGGAAGGCGTTCATTTAGTTGTTATGTTTTCTTTTTCTTTTCTTAATTCCATCCTCATAGTTCTGAATGCAATAATAATAACTTGTCCTTTTGTAGTTGTATGTCTGGTCACCCTAGATTAACCTAAGGTGACCATCGTAATAAAGTTTTAATCCTTTTTTTAAAAAAATTGTTCATATTTCCTAAGTGGGCGGGAATTGGAAGAAATGGAAGTACATAATTTTTTTGCTGCATGTTTTGTGTGTTATATCTTTCAAGTTATATGAATACCACAAAACCCAGGGGAATCCTTAAAGAAAATCGCAGGGGTGCTTATTGAACCAGTTACTGCTCACATGTGGCATTCTCCAAACCTGTGGGATGTATCTTTTTTAATCTCATCAGTTTGCAAAGAACATGATCAAGCTGAGCTTTTTTAAGCTCATTTGAGTTTCTGATCATTGCAGAAATGAGCTGAAACAGCAATGCAAGTTAATATTGTAATGTAATAGTTCAATTAGTTAATCTACATTAAATTACTTGATTGTTTTAACAACCTGTTGAAAATTGACATTCCTTTGACAGCCCCACCACTCACTGGTTTTTGCCTTGCCATCTGGTAGCTCTAGGCTGATATATTCTGCACGAAACCCCTTGTCACTATTTTTGTGTGGATACTTTGTTATGAAACATTTTTAAAAAATACCCCTTTCATATACCTACTCAAGAACACTGCATCCCTTTTCTAAACCATTTGGAATGAAGTTAGTGAACAATACTACCAGAGAACATCAAGCATCACTTCAAGAGATGCTAACCAGAAAACAAGTAATTTATATTCAGTTCACGTTCACATTGGACTTAATATAACTGACAGCCGAGTTCCCTACTCTTTCAGAGGGGGGCGTTGGGATTTTCGATTTTTCGGTTTTGGCTATTTTTTAGAATGTTTCGTTTTTGCGCCAAAAAACGTCGGATTTTTGGTTTTGGTGTTCATTGTGGGTTGCGAACTTTCCGTTTCTTAGCATTTGATTTTCGGTTTTTGTATCGGATTTGGTATCCGATAGGGTTTGTGGTTTTTCCTATTTGGGTTCCGGTTTTTCTTCGATCTCAGCGTCTGCACTAAGTACTGATCTCGAATAGCCGCGAAACGCAAAGTTGTACAGTTAAGCCCTGGTCAAACGGCCCATGATAGTCGATGATAGTTGAAGCGCGCGCCTCCGTTTGACCACCAACTATCATGCACTCATCGACTATCGTCATTTATCATTCATTTGGAGCTTGTTCAAATTCTTCATGATAGTCGATGATAGTTTTTCTCGTTTGACCACCGCACATGATAGTTCGTGATAGTTTTTCGGTCAGCTGTTTTGGTATCATGCGCAATATTTCCTTGTAAGCGGCAGTGTCCTCCAATCGCAATTTCTCCACCAATATCAACATCCCGCTTTCGTTTCTCCTGTTGATCCATTCCCTTGTCCGTCCTCTCTTCCACCAACGCTCTCCAGATTCATCGTCCATACATTCCTCCAACAAATCGATCACCGGTAAGCAAGCTGCCGCCCTCTTTCGTCGCGAAAAATTCATAATTTACAAATTTGTCTCACGCGACGCCATTTTAGATTTAGCAGATACCAGCCATGGCATTCACAAATACTGTGATGAAATTATTGTAGTTTTCCCCCCATGCTCCACTTGTCACCATTGTATCAGATCGATAAGGATTTTCATAATTGGGATGTGAAAATTCATTGGTTTTGACGCCTTGTTTTGTATGCGGTTTTCGGTTTTGATCGAACTTTTTTTGCGGTTTTGCGGTATTGAATGATTTTTTCCACGGTTTTGCGGTTTCTAATAGACCCCAATGTCCCCCTCCTTTCATATACTTCAACTTGTGAAATCCCTACCCTTTTGTTTACCTGAACCCTGAAAAGGGTAACCCTTTTGGGCGAATATAGGGACTACCCCCTCCCTAGGTGGAAAATTTGGTACTGAGTCCTCTAAAATTGTCAAAACTCCCAATTAAGGTACAAATTATTGCTGTTAAATCCCAAGAAACTATTCATCCACCCCCTTTCCATGATTGTTACTTCCATTCCAGAGTTGCATAACTATGAACAAGTCAGCTGGTCAAAATCTCCATTTGTGTTCGGCGTTCCTTACATTCAAAGTTTTTATTTTCTAGCCTGTAAAAAGACTCCCTAGTGGGATGTGCAATGTAGTGTTTAATTTTTCACCTTATTTCCCACTATCAGCTACTATAATTTGAGGGCCGGGAGCCTATCCACAACCATCCAACATACTAGCATATAAACCATTTAAATCCTACTCAAATGATATTTTCACCTGCCTGCTTCAGTGGCGGGTCTAAGGGAGGGGCCCGGGGGGACCCCCCCCCCCCCCCCATTTTGGGTAAAAAATAAAGTAATCACAGAGGGAAGAAAAACCTGCAGGGCAAACAAGACAACCCCCCTCCCCCCCCTCCCCTAGCCCCCAATGCTCTTTCCTGGAGTGTACGGCTAGAGCAAGAGTGACAGCTGAAAAAGGAAAATCTCGTTCCAGTCTCCGCGCCAAAATAGTCGGCTCTGACTCTTTTCTGCTATTTTTGATCAGCGTGCACTGCCATTAGGGTAAACACTTGCAGCTGTTTTCATCTTTGAGCGTAGCTCGGCGATATTTTGAGTACCTGCAAGCTTTTTACCCGCAATTGTACCAGTTGTGGTCCACTGGGGAACATTTGGGTCTCTTCCTCTGCACAAACGATATGAGTTTGAGGTAAGTGACGACATCTGTGCGTTTCAGAGTAGAATTTTGCTTGTCTTGACGTGGCATTGTTGTGTGGTTGACTGCATGAAAAAGACGCCTGGCTTTTCTATAGTTTTCCGGAGGTGATTGTCCAAATCTAAAGCGCAGGAGAGTAGGCTATGCAGTGGGATGACTTTTGATAACAACCTCAGCGTTTGCAGCTTACTGTAACCGTCAAATGGTGAGATTTCGCTTGAAAAACGGAACATGGAGACTGTTCAATTAACACACCGACAGTTTCGAATTCGTATTGACAAGTGCAAGATTTTTCGTAATTGATGATCGAGCTAGACTTACTAGTATATTCGATTTCGATATTTGCTTTCATCTGCTGAACCAAATGCCGTAAAAAATATATAATATTCTCTTATGGTAAAGGCATCGCTCTTGCGTTGCTGGCAATTTGTGTTAATGTTTGAGATTTTAGAACTGATATTGCTTCAAAGAAAGAGAAAATGATTGACTACAAAATTTAATAACCGCGGATGAAAATTATAACTGATTCGAAGCAAATCGATCTGGCAAATATCGTGGAAAGCTTCTGTGTTAGGCTTCTTTCCACAGTATTATGGTTCCCCTATACATGTTTAATGTCAATGTTTTTTTTTTATTGCGGCGCGGTAACGGTTTTAATCCAGTTAGGAAGACATTTCAGCTGGTTAATGCTACCTGTTCTTTAGGTCTGTTTTTCCTGTCTGTTTAGTTCAGTTTTCCCTGCCATGCTGCTCAATTTGATCTGAACATTTAGCAACATGTCTAATATTTTTAGTGTTTTTTTCTTGGGGAAAGAATTTATATGCAAATGAATAACATTATTGTGGACTCTTGAAAAACACGAATGCACATTTTCTGCCGCTCTTCAAATTTTAATTTATTTTCTTTTGTATGTACAAATGAATTACATTTGTATTTGAAAGTAATAAAAAGGGGGAAAAAAATAAGTACTCATAATACTCTCGTAAATCATGCTGAGTGGAAATTGTGAGTTTCCTAAATCTTCCAAAATATCGTTAATAATGCTTGTCAACCCTACATGCCTTTAAGAGGATCTTGCCTTGCTTTTTGTTTTTTCTTCTTTTTTTATTGTTCGCTGTTTTTCCATGGCTAGGATTGTTGCCCATAATTTTCTAAGACTTCTTTATTTGCCAAGTAGAAATTTCTGTCATGAACTTTCAACAGCCATTGAACAAAAATCAGTTGCATCCCTGCAGAGTATATTTTATTTGTAATCATCTGAGCAACCAGGTAATGCTCTAATTAAAGATTAGTCTGCAAATGCAGATGGAAGTTTGTGAACCAAGCTCAAACAAGCCAAGCTGGCTTTTCTGGCCCGCACACCTTCAAAATTGCCCCAGAATCTTTGTTTGCTAGTGAAATTTGCAGCTGTGACAAACGTTCTTTCAGCTGGAGATGCACACTGACTAGCACACCAAAAAATAGTTACAGTGTGTACTGACATATTCTGGTTCTGAGTCGCATTTTTAATTAGGATGTAATGGGTTATTCCAGAAAAAATACACACCCCCCGACGGATGGCAAACTGGAAATTCTCGCGGGAGGGGGAGTTGATGGCTCAGAAATCCGGACGGGAGGGGGGAATCATAATATAAAAACTCTTCCTCAGGGGTCACTTTTGACTTTAGCCTCGATCGATATATTTCAACCACTTAAAAAAAGAACTTTGCAATGGGAAATCTTATAGTCTTTCAGTTTATAGTGTTCTTACCTCAATCATGAAGAACCAGTGCGTTGATAAATGGACAACAACAGCTTTACAACTGGATAAAACACCGTCAACTGAGCATGCAACGCCTGGAACATTTTTACAGCACCCAGGCCACCTGCGCCTGTGCTTTGTGACATCCTCCAAAATGCGAAGAAAAGACGATTTAGGCTGGGAGTCAGTTGTACTTTACTATTTTATTCAGGCAACCCAAGAACTCATTTTGCTGGCTAACATGTGTATGCACAATTTGCATATAATTTCTTTCTTACCTCTCATGATGTGTAACCGTAAAATCGTGGTGACGAATTTGCTTGTAGCATTGGGAATCTAAACAACCTCACAAGAGCAGAACTTGTTTATAAACAAATATACTTATTTTGGCGTTGTTAAGTTCTTTGAGTATTTCACATTGAAGATTCCTCGTCGGATCTACAAGAGTTTTAAGCAGTTTTATCTAGGCTGCTTCCACTTTATTATCCATGCCTTATGATGGATATGGTAAAAGACAAGTTTATGGATGCCAGAACGTGGTCATTACGCATGAAAACTTGAACACTTGAAAGAAAGGCAAGAGTTCCAGTTGACCTACAGATCCAAAAAGGTAGCGAAATTTAAAATTAGTCTAATTTGAAAAGCTTTCTTAATAAGCTAAGTACAGTGTAAATGTCACACTAACCTAACAACGGGAACTCAAATGTAGGCTGTCTTGTCACCAAAAACTGAAATTATAGTTTTTATTTATAATCGCCTTAAGGACATTTTTCGCTGTAATTTTTCTTATTTTTAAGACCTACGAATTTCTTATCTTGTACATTTGTTGTGGTAGAGAAAAAGGCAAATGGCATTTTAGAGGAGAGTGTGAGATCACTCAAACGTTAAACACGATTGTTTGAATATCGTTATCTGATTTAGAAAATGTTAAAATTTAACCCACAAAATTCGTAATATTCGCTTAGCTTTTAAAATTATAATAAACAGGGATCTTTTGGATGAAATGTTACATCTTTCCTATTGCCTGTTGTTTCCAGTTAGGGCCTTTAAAAAAAGAAATGGAAATCCGGGCTGGAGGGGGGGTCCTTGGGCTTGGAAATCCGGGCAGGAGGGGGGCTCTAGCAGTCTGGGAAATCCAGTCGGGGGGGGGTCAAAAATGCTTGCCATCCATCGGCGGTGTGTGTATTTTTTCTGGAATAACCCAATGTAGTGTTTAATCTTCCATCTGATGACAAAAATAATGGGGACTGGTACATTTACCCAAAATTCATAGCACAGGTAAACATTAACAACACTTATTAAAAGTTACAGAAAAAAATTCTAAAGTTTTCAAACCTAACATATACATACGGAATACTGTATGAATTGGCCTTGGACAAATATTGCAAAATTATGACTTTCCTTGTGCCTGATGGGCTGTGTTAAATGTTCACAAGGTATTATCACTGGTAAAATACACAGCTGCCATTTTTTTCCTACAGAGGATTACACGGCTGCAAATAATTTTTTCTCTTGAAAGGACACTTGTCTAAGACACCATTTTGGTCAGACAAAACAAATAATTTATTGTGGTCAGACATCACCAAAAAGAGTAAGATTTACTCATAGTAGATTTTTATTCATCCTTACCATAAAATGATTTACACTGTACGATAAAAACAAATTGTCCAGACATCATGTCCGACCACAGTTGGGATTTCATCGGACATGTGCTAATTTTGGTTGGCCAATTTTGGATGACCTACTGTAAAGTTATTTTCAGCCCTGTGATCAGACATGACCCAAAGAAGCTTGATGGTCTATTATTGCTGTACCTCTGTTTTTCAAGCCTACACAAGCAGTGTAACCTTGCAAGACCTTTGCCACGCTATCTCAGCCCTACCATTCACTGGTCTAATTCCACCAAGCTAGATATACTCTTGGGTAACGCTCTCATTGTGGGAGTGGCAGTGCTCTAATTATTTGTTCTCCCTGTAGCGTGGGTTGGTTTGAGCCCTGCTTGGGGTCATCGGCTTTCTGTTCTTGCCAGCTCTACCCAGATGCATAAATTAGTACCAGTGATGTTATGTAGGTACCCTAGTGATGGACTAGCATTTAATTCAGGGGGAGTAGAAACGCTCCTAGCTGCTTCATGCTACTGAAACTGAGATATGCTCTCAATAATGCAGACTTTACATTGCTCTCATTAAAATCATGATGAGAAAGAAAGTACGCATGTGTACTACATGTAGCTGTAACTACAAGTCTTGGTCATTATTGTTCTGTCTTCAGAATTCATGTTTGTACATGGAATGTCAAGGTAACACAGCCACCAGACGAAGACTTCAGATCATTTTTGCATCTTGACAATGAAGAACAACTCCCGGACATTGTTGCTGTGGGGTATGGCTGTCATCTTACTTTGTTTTAACTTTGGAGCTTTTATTTAAATAAATATAATTGAAATGAGATACAGTCAGATCTCATTCATATGGATCACACATCTAAAAAGTACCTAGTTTAAGTTGACCTAAAGCAGTGCAAGTAATCCCTACTAACTTTTAGTCTGCAGGAGGTTGATGCCAAACCACAGTCATTATTAATTGAATATATCAAGGAAAACTCTTGGGTGAAGATCCTTCAGGCATACCTTGGAGCATATGGCCTGGTGAAGGTATCAAAAGACAATAATATTGATTATTATGTTGACTGGTATCATGCCACAGTATGACCTGCTCATACCATTCTTTAGATAAAGATAAATGTAAACTGATGTGTGAAGGGCTGAATAGGTTGATGCAAGTATAAGCCAGTGAAGAAACACTCCATTCAGTGTAGCAGAAGTCTGAAGTCAACAATTCATTTATTACATCCAAGACAGACCATTCACTCAGACATTTTCTTATCTTCTAACCAATCAAGCAGAAGCTCAACAAAGGTGGTAATGTCAATTAGCTCCCAATATTTTAATCTTTGCAGTTGTGAATCAAATAATTTTGTTGTTGCTGAGAAAACAAAGTAGACTTAGAATTTAATATTTGTTTCAATATACTATTACCTTCTATACATAAGCTGCATGTAATGGAGATAAAATAGTGAGCTAGCATTGAAGGCAATGCATTTTTCCAGAAAATATCCATACCACTCCCATGGAAGGTTCTTTTGGTTTTAAACCCTAACCCATCCTCCACAAATTCCAGTTAAATTTCAGATTGAACTTTCTTTGGAAAACATTACTCCTGACCCTTGGAATTTCAAATGACCTTCCTTGGGGTTGGTAAAGGTATTTCTTGGAGCTTCATTTATGGGATACTGCCAAATTCCTTTCAAGACTTTTGATTATTTGTATCCTGCCTGGGACAATAAAACTACAGTGTGCATTTTAAAATTCAGTATCTTACTTTACACACATATCTTGGATGGGTGATACTTTTAACAGATCTTGTATCAGGAAGGCGGTTTTTTGGAGGGGGAGGGGGGCAATGTCAATTACTTTTTAATGCTACAGATTCTTGTACATCATGTATTATTGTTAGTAATTGGGTAATTATGATCGTTGAGATTTTGCAAGTTAGCATAATTTAACATACACATGAACACATATGTAGCAATTTCCAAGTAGGGGACACTGCAGTTTACTCTCAAGAATTGACTTTTCAGGGTGCTCAAGTTATTAAGTACTGCTTACTTCTCATTACAGCTCAAGTCAATCCGCATGCTTGGAATGGTTCATCTTGTAGCTGTCCATACCAAGCATCTTCCATTTGTTCGTGAAATTAGGCCTGGTTACTGTAAAACAGCACTACTTGGACTACTGGTAAACAAACAACATCACTAATAATAATTTATTTCAGTCTACTTTAGTTTGTCTTTGTGTACTCAATTTTTCTTTCACTCAAGAAGCTTTTGAGATTCAACCAGAAAAAAAATACTATTCTAATGATGAAGTCCTCTGTTAGGCCTTAAACTGGTTGCTACTTGTATGTGAAATTTTAAATGCACGTAATGCTTTTTACATATCATCATGAACATGTAATTCTGTAGATGAAATCCTGGAATTCTCTCAAGAGGGGGATAAATTAAGCATGCAAAGAGAGAATTCTCAGGCTAGTCAAGGGAACAATAACAGAAACTAGTACCTGCAATGGGTAGATCAGTTCCATCTCTGACAATCACTTGAGCCTGCAAGTTTCATCGATGATACAAAATTTTCTTAAGACAAGTTATAACCATGAGATTGTATTTCAAGGTTTTTTAGCTCAGATGCGACACTGATAAAACTTAACGTTAGCTTCACTTGACACAGAAATAGTGATTTCCAGGCCAGCCCCACCTTTGATGGCTCAATTCTACCACTTTCTCTGGGTGCCTTGTCTTCTTCCCTAGTCTTTTCTTTCAAGATTTTGCCAGATTTTCAAGAAACATAACCCTGCGTATTGCATGTTAATAAGTCATATGTAACTGTCTGCACTCTAATTACTTTCCTGAAGGTTTTATCATCAATACTTTAATTTTTGCCACTTTGACTTCAGGGGACCAAGGGAGCAGTATCGTTACGATTTACTCTGTATGGACAAAGTTTCTGCTTCATCAACAGTCACTTCTCAGCACATGCTGACTATGAAGAACAAAGGAATCTGGTAGTACATCCAGTATGTTTTTTGGCACCTAGTAAAGTTACAGCATAATTTATTGCACCATCACTGTACCATAGTAACATTAAAATAACAGTTCACAGGTAGGAACAGGTAGATTTTATTCACTTTTTCAGCCTACAACCTTGTCACCTCCAAATCAGTTTGATACATCACAGAGACAAAACTTTGTCTCAGTTCAACAAGACTGGTTGTTAACGGGTTAGCTCTTCTTTTTACTGGTAAAGAGCCTTTTTGTGTGGATAGGGTCCTTACATTGTACATTTCTTGATAATGTTTCTCCTTCATGTATACTAAGGTTGTGGTGTTATGACCCTTTGACTTATGTTAACTGTCTTAAAAAGAACATTTTGCCTTGCGAATGTTGTTTTTACCAGTTGATCAAGTGTCACCCTATTCTTTAATTATACTCCTATCAAAAAATTATACAGCAATGCACCTACACTTTGTATAGACTGTTAGGAGTGTCCTCTAGTGTTTGGATTGTTGAATTCACATGCAACAAACAGTCATTTTGATTTAAGTTTTCACCCCACCCTAGTCAATCAACAGTATGGTATAAAGGGGTTGTGCAGGGTTGTGACAAATTTTTGAAGAATGCAGCTTTTTTCGTTGGAGCAGGTGGCTGATTTGCAATCTTTTCAAAAGAATTTGAAGTTAGTCAGAATAGATTTTAAATAGTAGTAGAGTAGACGCCTGAGATCATGAAGTAGATGGCTACTTTTGACAACCCTGCAGTCTGAGCACTAAAGTCTTCAGTTAGAGGCTGACACCCACTTCACTTCCAATTTGGTGCATATTTGCGATTTGTTTTATTTCCAATCCTTAATTACAGGAATATGAAAGCATCAGCCAGAGTTTGATGTTTGCAAATTGCACTCCACAGAAAGCTATGGAACACAGGTAGGAACTGGAAAGAAAACATGTTAATTGCGGAGGCCACGCCCATATGAAAACGTTGGGGATGTTAGTTGTCTCGCTTAGGAGTATAGTTCAAGGGTTCTAGTCTCGCTTAAGGTGTTGATGACGAAACGCCACTATTTTTAGCTGTCTTTCTGGGTGCACTCAAAGAACTCATAATAAAAGAAACGCTCTTATTTCAGTTTTTAGGCTCGATTTCCGTTGGCCACTATATATTTCATTGCATGTATGTTAGTTCAGTAGTATACAAGACCCCACAGACTTTGTAGCTTTAACTTTTGTCGTGTCAATATAAAGGTTTTATGTTATGTATGTTATGTATGTTAGGTATGTTATGTCCGGTCTACTAGGGAGGGCTCCTTTCCTAAACAGCAGCTGGTAATCGAGCCTTTTCCGTTATCTTTTAGGCGTCAAATAAAGTTCCAGCCATGCCCAGATAGGTTACCTTTACGGATTTAATTCAAATTTTCCTACGAGCATCCCCGACCTATTCATATGGCACTCCCTCCCTCTGGGTGCTAAATACTAAACATCAGCTTATGTCCATGCAGACTGTTTGATCGTGATAGTTCCTTGTTTTTCAGCTACGTGTTTTGGCTGGGTGATCTCAACTACAGAATAAATGAAACCATTGAAAACATTAAAGGGCTTTGTGGCAAAAAAGAATACTCCACATTATGGAAGCATGATCAGGTAGAGTATACACCTCTTACACAGCCGTTACATGGATCGTCGCGCAACCGTTGTTGTGATTCCCGTGTGAAACGTTGCGTGACAACTACCGTCACACAACTTTTTTTCTACCAATCGTAATGCGAGTCCGCAACAGATGAATCAATCAATGAGCCAATCGTGTTATTAATTTTTCTTATATTTTATGTTTTACTTGTTTACACTGCATTGCTTTTGGCATGTGAATTATAGCTATGGGATGATGAATTTTTAACGGCTTTGTTAACTTTTTCTGTCTTCTGCTAAGCTCTTACAAGGTCAACAAGCTGGAAAATGTTTTGTAAACTTTCATGAAGGAGAGCTCGCCTTTCCGCCCACTTACAAGTACAACCCTGGAACAGATGAGTGGGACACAGAAAGGTAAGTTACATGAAGCTACTTAACTGAAAGAGCATTAAGGCGGGACTTAACCTAAAATTCTGAAAGAAATTCGAAGTTTTGTTTTTTACGGAACTCGAATCTTAAGGTATTTAAGTTTTATTTTGACAAGTACTGTTACTGTAAGTTTAAAGCTCGTTTTCTCAAAACGAGTTATTTTCGCCTTCTAGAAAAGATATCTTGAGAAGGATTTATTCAGTTGAGCTAAAATTTTCAGGATTTGTTGTTTTTAGTACGTTCTGTGGGATAAGCATAGAACTTTTCCATCCAGTACATTCTGTCAAAGTTATGTATTGAAACGTATGCTAGATTTTCTGTATCAGATTTAACTGGTCATCATTTCACATGATTTTAACTTTTCAAAAATCTCTATGCTTATCCCAGCAAGCTGTTTGTCTTCTTTTGTAAAATGTAAAAATTATTCCTTTTGATCAGTTCTAGTAGGAGTTATCTTTTCTCAAGTAAGCCCTGGCATTCTCCAGCAGGTGGCAGATTTAATCAGCCGGTGTCAGGTTACAATACAGTTATAGGGTACACAAATATTTTTTTCATAATCTTTGCTCTTTGAGCTTTTTAAGAATGTATACTTTGCCATGGTTTGGAGTTAACTCTTAGCCACGAAAAAATGTTTGAAACATGGTGTGTTTTTAAGTGTTTTTAGGTTAAGTCCCACCTTAAGAGAACTTGTACAGTCAAGGCTGTGGTCTAAGGAAAATTATGGGGAACCCAAAGGTTCCTAATCATGAAATCCTGCCTAGGTGGCCAGCACTTAAGCATAAATGAGAGAAGTAGGTTTTCCAGTCGCCCAAAGGCCAATGGCACCCGGGCGCTTCTAGAGCTCAGCCATGACAGTGGTTAAGCTTGGTTAGAATACACTAAACTAGTAAATATACCTAGAACCAGTTGCCAAAACAGTGACTGGGAGTGCACTTTCTAAATGTACATATGATATACACTACTCTCATGTAACGAACGTTTCAACTTTTCCTTTCTTCGCATTCCTTTCTTCCTGTAATACATTTCTTCCTTTTAGTTTTTTGCCATTGAAAGGAAAAAAGCGGGCACCTGCAGCAGCTATAATGATGTAAAACAACTAATTTTAATTTTAAAAAATGCTCGGTTGACTTTCAATGTGATTGGTTGGTGGTATTTTTAAAACTTTTTCTAATAGTTCAACATAACTGGTTATTCTAAACCTGCTTAAAACCTGTTTAAATCTTCCTCCAGTGGGAAATACCGCAAACCGGCCTGGACCGACAGAGTACTGTGGCATGAATCAGAGGAAAAGAAAAACACAGTTCGACTTGAGTGTTACACGTCACAGCAGGCTTACCAAACAAGTGATCACAGACCTGTTGGTGCTTCACTTCTGGTCGACCTGAATGTTAGTTTAGTTGATTGTAAATCATTACTTGCAATAAATTTCGAACGGCTTTAATTTCGGACAGAAAAAGTCTCCGAAAATAAAACATTCCGAAATTTTTAAGCGTCCGAACTATTTTCAGTATCAAATGTACAGTACTTTCTTCTTGAGGGACTTCATCACATGTACTAAAAGTTTACGGTCGTTACGCCCGAACTCAAAGTCGTTTCGCCCCATCTCAAGGTCGTTTCGCCCCAACTCAAAGTCGTTTCGCTCCGACCAAAAGTCGATTCGCCCCGACCAAAAGTTAGTTTGGCCGAAGTTTATGCATACGATTTAGAAAGCAATAAATGGTTAACAGTAATGAACAAAACAAGCACTGTTGCGAACCTTTCTCATCTTACCGGCGAGATGATCATTGAATACTATGCACGTTACGTGTAAACATCTAGCGCCGCTTATAGAACAAGTCTTGCTCGAGGTCAAATAATGTACATTTTTTGGCTGTGGGATCGGAGAAACGGGTAACCCGTTTGCTAGGGTAACCTTCTCTCCTTTAAACAGGCCCTAACAACCTTTAAACACCCATGTCGTCTTACAAAGGTGACATTTTATTCCTTTGGTAATTTGTAAATACATTTCAGACCTTTTCCAAAAAGTATTGTGGACGTTGGTGAACTGACATATACGAACTGATCCAGGACAGTGGCGAATCGACTTCATACGTTGGCGAACTGGCCGTTGGCGTACCAGTGATACGTTAGCGAAACGACCGGTTACCACATCGAAAGGTATATTGAGGAAGGAAATATAGGAAATGAAACAAATTTGCTCGCTTACTACTCCATAATTTGCGTTGATAAAACTTCGGGCGAATCGACTCTGAGTTGGGGCGTATTGACTTAGAGTCGGGACGAAACGACTTTGAGTTAAGGCGAAACGACTTGGGCCGAAACGGACTTGGGGCGAAACTACCTGTTTCCGTACTAAAGGCCAGTACACATGATAGAGCTCAGGGCAAGTTTTAAGTCACCTGTAGCCTTGTTCTCCACACCTGTAGCAAATTCGTTACTTTGTGGGTGAATTCTGTCAACAACAGGCAATTTCACCAGTAGCATCAAGGGAAAATCAAGCGCACTCAGCCGTAGCAGGCGCTCTGGGTTACGGCCCTTATGACAGGACAGGATTTGCTCGTTCTTTTTATCACTGGAAACGAAAATTTTTGTTTCTTTTAATGAATTAAATCAATGCAGATAAATTCCATTTCCAGCCTAACTAGAGTTTTGTAGAGAATATTTACTTAAGCTACGTTTCAGCAAAGTGTCCGAAATTTTTGCCTGAAATTTGTCCAGAAGGAGTTAAAAAAGTGTCCGAAAATTAAACGTCCAAAATTTTATCGTCCGAAATGTTTTGCAAGTAATATATTATTTAACATATAATAATAAAAATAATAATAAAAGCTTTATTTATACTGAAAAATAAAAACGATCAGCGAATTCAATATAAAGACGCTGGTATGAACCGGTGATCAGTACATAAAATACAATTTACTATCAATACAAGTTAAGGTAAAAAGTAACCCGGCATTTTGACGAACAACCATTATGCTGACCACTTTGACGAAGACAAAGGAAACCAAAAGTATTAGTTTTAGTAATATAAAAAAAAGTCTAAAGAGAAATGATAAAAGATGATTAGGAATGCCGGGATGAGATTCAGAAGGTCGAATTTGAAAAACTAAGGGAAGGTTACGCTTACTCGACAAATGGCGTAACCTTTGCAGGGTAATTCATCGGTGGATCATCATATTTAGTGTTTGTTTTGTATTCACGACATTTAGGACTTGCTCTCGTCCATGGAGGATCCTATCTTGTGGAAGTTGGACCTCATGAGTCTTCCGTGGTACGGAAATGAGGTTAGTGATCATCATCATTTGTCCGTTCTCCTAGTAGAGTATTGGGCGGTAGGCTCGCTGGCGCTAGACTTCCCTGTCCTCTGCAGCCCATGCTGCCTTCTTTATGTCTCCGAACACGTGTAAATCTGTGAGGTTTGCAGTCAAACGTATTTTGATCCCAGCGTCGGTGACAACAAGGGTGTTTTTCCATCAGAATCCAGTCTCTGAGAATCGACTGATGTAAACTAACGGACTGTCGTTATTTTGTAGGACGGTCTGTGTGTCTATGTTGTCAAGAATTACAAGACCTACAGCTGGGACTGGATTGGTCTATACCGGGTCAGTGCTACGTTTTTTAACGTATTCTTAATTCCTCTATTAGGTTTAGGAAGGGTAGCTCACTCAGCCTGTGGACTTGCGGAAGCAGAGTATTATAATAAAGAACATCTCAGTGCGAGTATCTTGCGAACATCTCGAGTTCATCAAAGTAATGCAACTATTCCTTTGGATCTGTTCATCGTATAGGTCGGCTTCCAACATTTGTTCGATTACGAGATGTACGAGTGGGCCGTGGGGGACGGGGACGAGTATGGCGAGAACGGCTGCGCAGTGTTGTTCGACTGTCTGCCAGAGGAGGCTGGTCATTACGTCATGTGTTATTACAGTTACAAACTGGATTGTGTTATCTCTGTGAGCGATCCTTTCGAGGTAAGATGCAATACTTGTGCCATATTATAAGTCGTCTTGAGTCATCGTGTCCAGGGAAAGATTTTAGAGACGTCTGCAGTCCCATTTTCCCTTTTGAAAAGTAGTTCGTGTTTGGTGGAAATGATTTCCTTTTTAGCAAGTTGCGTAAGGACATAAGTACAGGCTTTCTTTTATTAAATCTAAACACCATTGCCAAATCTAAACACCATTGACACTTAAAGTCTTTCATTCGTTCATTCAAATCAAAAGCTAAAATTGGTGTGCCGTACTCGCGTGACGATCTCGCGCGTTTAACTCGCGCGCCTCGCGATCCCGTAGAATACACTCGCTTGAACCTTTAACTCGCGCGCCTCCCGATCCTGTAAAATACATTCGCTTGAACCTTTAACTCGCGCGCCTCGCGATCCCGTAAAATATACTCGCTTGAACCTTCATTCCATGGGTTAAGTTTTCACTTCAGGTACAGAACTGTTTTTACAGTGTAGCTTGTCTGATAAACGTTAGACTGTTTGATAACTGAGAAATGTTAGCGTTCTCACGCTTGTGAAATGAGCAATTCATTTTTCTGAATATTGGAACTTTTAACAGATTCTTCCACCGCGAGATGAGGATAAGGACCCAGTTGAAGTCCAGGTTGAGCAGCCCACAGAGGACGTGTAAACAACAACAACAATAAACAACTGACAACAATTTTATTGACGCTCGCACTCACCGCCTCTTAACCCAGGGACCCTAACGTGCACACATGAAGAAACAGAAGATACATTTTCATTATACTGACATGTCTTTTAGTTGCTCTTGTCATTTTGAGAAGTTTCGGACAACGGTAAGTAGTAGGAGTCTCAAGCCATCAATTTTCGGAAGTGTTCGTAACCACTCGGGCCATTTGCGAATATTTTCCGAAGGTACGTTTGGTCCTTGGCGTCGCTATCACAAACCGCGTCCAAAGCACTCAAAGTGGCTGCAATTAGGATAAACATCCAGGTGAATTTCATCTTTGTTTTGCTCTAGTCCCATTTAGGATGCCCCGTATGTAATCGAGAGATTTAATTTTTGCAGCGTAAATACAAAGAGCTGCAAGTAATATATTTTGCGTAGTATTTGCAAGGGATTTATAGAAACCTCAGCAGAGAGGTTTTCTACAGAAGCTCAAAGTAACGCAAGAGGCCATTGGCTTTATGTTGTAAATATTTTATTTAAAAACAGCTTGGATAGTGTTATCAGCTAGGTATTTACTCAGTTAAGGCAACCGCCAATTTAGATTGAGACAGCTGATGTTTCGAGTAAAGCAGGGGATTATCGATCGGAAATGTTTTCCTTTGCTGACTTCGACAGTCAACTCTATTAATTTTATGTTTTCTCCCAGCAGTCTTGCTGGCAGTATATTGGGGGTGCTTATTTTATCGGGGGTGGTGTTTATTTTATCGGGGTGCATGGGTCATTATCGAAAGGAACTTTGCCTTTCGACAATGGTTGTACTTGTCTTCTTGCCGATTCTTGGCAAGGATTTTGCACTTGAAACAGGCTGAATACCTCTAACAATACCGGATACTTAAACTCTTAAAACGTACAAATATGAACCTCAAAACTGTTTCTACAGATTAATCTAACATCCAAAGTCTCTTACTATCTTAATACTATCACCGAGCGACATGGAAAACAAGCCCTGCAGAAAGGATGGGGCTTTATCTCGAGATTATTCATTCCTGTGTTATAAAGTACACAGACAATTGATAAGGATAAGTATAATGCTATCAGTGTAATAGAGAGGTTTTACAATTGAGTGTCGTGAAACAAAAATGGCTAGGCCTGTGTACAAATATTCGAATATTCTTTGAGATATTCCGAAACTTCCTGGATCTTTAGAAGAGTTTCTGATACTTAGAAATATGCAGTTTCATGGTGTTTCCGGTTGTTTTGCGCTATTTATTGCCAACTGTATTCTAGTTAAGTGGTTTTCCAGAGAGTAATATTTTCCAAGTACTATAACAGCAAGAACAGGTTGTAAATTTATTTTGGGAGACATGACAAATACCGTGAAACTGAAAAAAAAAACTTTACATGCACTGTCGGACAAATTTTCCTTTCTTTCTGAGTCAAAATGATAACATTCGGTACAAGTATGTCAAGATGTTGAAACAAAAATTCGGGATTTTCAAAAATAAAAATACGGTATATTTATTAAGTTTTAGCAGTATTGTGGAATTTCTGGAAAGATGCTTGGTCGATTTGACGTGAAATTTGTGTCTAGCCCTTACTCGGGCCAATCAAAAGGAACACGGACAACACAGCGAACCAATCAAAACTCGAAGCAAGCATACCCAGCTGGTTTTTACTCCTGATTGGACAAGAAAGCGGCGGGATGTTTTTCAACCAATCACTGAGCGTAGTGATGAAAACCCAATCAAATGCAAATTACGGCACTCAATGTAAAACTACTC
Organism: Orbicella faveolata; assembly: GCF_042242905.1. NCBI lineage: Eukaryota > Metazoa > Cnidaria > Anthozoa > Scleractinia > Merulinidae > Orbicella > Orbicella faveolata. The sequence goes on from NW_028301577.1 coordinate 7,485,414, forward strand.
TTAACAAAAAAATCGATGTCAAGTTTGTGTAATAGACCATAAAGGTGAATCAAACATACTTCAGGATACTAAAACCCACTGTAAAGAATATCGATTATCCCGCTTAATGAATTACTAAGGTTTGAAATGTTCTAAATTACAAATAATTTACTGTTGAAATACATGTATAATACAAATATTGCAAAAATTAGGTAGATATTTTAACATTGCAAAATAAGGTGATATGTGTGTATAACATTTGACTCCACCATGCTAGAATTAAAAGTCTAATCAAAAAAGCAGTCAGTTGTATTTCATATTGATACCACAAGAATCTTTGTGCGAAAGGAAATAAGTTACATGTAAATACTGCGGGAGACAAATAACTCTGCTAGAGCTTTCGAGTAAGCAGACTTTTCTTCCCTCAACCTGAAGTCGTCGACATATATTAGGGAACTGAAGCAAACCACCACGACGACGGCAACGAGAACGTCACCAAACAAAAGGTTTAATGAGCAAAACAAGAGCTCTGCGCGTGCGTTACAAATATGTACATTTCTTAGCCATCCTCTGCGAAACAAGAACGACCAAGTTCTGCGTAGTCTGAGGAACGCGAACGTCATTGCTCATTGCTTGAACACGTTTTTAGAGCCATTGGCGTACTGAACAGATACAGACAATCGCGAATTTCGCCTTTAAAATATAAATTCATTTTTGACCAGGCGTCGTTCTCGGCGTCGGCGTCGGCGTCGGCGTCGTCAGGTCGTCGTTTGCTTAAATTTCCTGTTGTCTTTGCGAATTGACCCCGCCACGACGAAGCGAAAATGTCTAAAGAGAAATAAAAAGTGAAAACACCACAGAAACGAAAAAAAGTGGACCTTCTTATATGGCTGGCTCCGTGAGTGGACAAGGTGAACCAAATCCTGCGATGTGATTGGCTACCCGAGTGGGCAGGATAGCCATATCTTGGCCGCTCGGGATTACGCGCTTTGTTCCGCAAGAAAAGTTTGTTCTGAAATCCTTTATCGACCAAATTTGTTCTGTTTTGTTTGTTTTGTTTTGTTTTGTTTTTTTTTTTTTTTTCATGCGTGATTATGGACCGATTCGAGGTCCATAAACACGCCAAAAAAGAAAAAAACGTAACTTGGCCTTTATCCAGCCGCGCGCTTGGTCAGCAAGTATGACGTCATGATCACGCGACCACTTAACCGGTACTAAACAGGTTTTGAGACGTATTTCCTAGAAAACAGTTTTTGGGAATTGGAGAACTCTGTGAACTCTCGCTCTCCTGATTGCTTCGAAAGAGCAGTGTCTTCGAAGAATATCAGAAGGTGTAATCCAGTTTTCTTCAAACACTCCGTGATTTGATTTTTCTTCTCTTCTAAGGTGAGTCGTTCAGGTATAGCTACAGAACATTTGTTCTTTGTAGAGGATAAAAGAAGAGAGATCTGCAAGTGGCGTTAGTTCCTGCACAGAAATGCGTATGATTCGTGTAGAACTGCGAACCCGTCAGCTCTGTGTCAGCGCAACATGGTTCTGCTGCTTCTTTCTGACTCCGGTTCTTTCAAATTCAGAAACAGTTTGTCGAGTCTCCAGTGCCTCTCAAATATTTCGAGGGACGATGAACTAAACGAGCTATAGCTCTGCGAGCCTTCTTCGCCTTGCAAACGAAATCGATGGAGACTCGAAGAACGAAACGATTCGAGACCATGAGACCCGTAATTGTAAATTCTGCGAGACGCTTATTTCCTATATAGCTTGAAGGAACCGATTCGCCAGCCCTATACCTGTATAGTATCCTTCAAACAAAACAACAATCAGTCCAAAGATTTAATGGGTAGAGGAATGTTTATATTTTATGTTTTCTTTTAGTGCGTCATTTTGTGTGAATTCGAATGCTATCTAGACTCGAAATACTGTAGCCAATATGAAAGGGCAAAATTAAACCGCCGAATAGTTTGGTTCATTTGGAGTGACTGTAATGTTTTGAATGGTGGATTTGGACCAAAACATTCTACTAGAAAGAAATACAGTACTTGATTGCCTCGACAGACGTAATTAAGCATGGCGTTGTTTTCTTCAGCTGCGCTTGTCAAGTAGAGTGAAAA
>NW_028301577.1:7862500-7982500 GCF_042242905.1 Orbicella faveolata
CCCTCGAAAGCCATTTTTTTTTCGCATGGCCCCCCCCCCAAATCCCACCAGCCCCCCCTACCTTATAAAAAATGAACGGTCCCTTAGTAGCTGTTATATATTAAATTTCCTCCTACCTGTAAATTCGTATGTAAGTATAAAATATTGTTGCTTTTCGTGACGTTACATTACGTATGTATGCTCTTGTAGCAGCCATAAGAAAAACACAGGCAAGGGAAATTTCTGGCTAGATGGAAATTGTTTACTAAGAGTGGAATATTATCGTTAAAAAAATAGACAGTCCACAGATTTACTATTCTTGTATGAAAGTATGTGATAATGTTATCGACATGTTTAACAAAACCGTCGTACTTTGAAGTCAATAACGAAAAATTAAAATGTGGAATAAAAGAGGAAAAGTTCACGTACTAATTATCAAACAGATGTAATAAAACTGTGATATACTAAAAAGGTTCCCAAAAACGTCCTTAACTCAAACTCTGATATAGCTAAAACTGGGGGCCGAACATCACGCGGAAGGGGAGATCTGTCATTGCAGGGTTTCCGTGTTTCAGGGGCGTGTTCCTCCTTTATTGGGGGTTTACAGTAGGACCTAGGAGTACCTCTAAACGTCTGTCAAACGCTAGCAGTACATCTGTGACTAAACTGTGTTTCAGGTTAAAAATTGCTCTTACTTTTCGAAGAGAAGACAGCACTACTGTCGTAACTTTACATAGTCCACTGAGCGTCCCTTAGAAAACAAGGGACACAATCATACGTTTGGCTTGAAAAAGTCAAATTCAAAAAAAGAAAATGTTTTCATTGATAGATGCCACAACAATTACTCATTTATTTTAATTTAAGAGTGCTATATAAGTGCACTGAAGCTATACAAGTGGTATTACAATAAGTCACGCATAGACAAGACTGATACAAAGACGAAAGGTCTGAAAGTCGTTTTTAAATTCTGTTGTCGTGTGTTAAGAATCTTAAAATAGCATCACTAACAACCGACCTCAATTTGCTTTGATTCCCTACAATAATGTACTAAACTTGGTGCTCCAGGTGAATTTCTTGTACGAGCAAAACTACTTAGTGCCAATTTTAGCACTGATTTCACAAAAATGGAGCAAAATCACCGTGTCAGTGTTCAAGTAACAGAAAACTAGCCAGACATACCGATATACGACTACTACCTCTCTTTATTCTAAGTTCCTCGCGGTGAACGAGAAAAACGCGAAAGGAAAGGCAGCTAACGTGTGGAGAATATTCTTAACTTGACCTCAGACTACCGTCACAGTTACCGACATCGCTATTCTTTTAGAGTTCACTAACACACTGAATAAATCTCGCCCTGAGGTTAAATAAATTCCCTAACAGAACCAATGCATATGCTGTTCCCACAAAACAATAGCCTCCCACTCAGACTTTTTTTTGGCCTCGTCACGCACTCCTCCACAATCAACGTTGAGAGACAATGCATAACCAACACAATATCTGCAAAATAATGTCTGCCTGAACAAGTGTTTGTCGTAAACTTTATAGCTCAAACGAGACAGACCCGGAGATTGTGTGATTTTAGATTAAAATGGTCTGAGAAGTAGATCTTTTTGCTGTATTTTGCTTTACTTCTCGGTCACACACCGGGTCCGTGACAACTTCCTGCTTAGTAATTTTATATTCAAATTTTGTGGACAACCACTGACTAGTTCTATTGGCTCAAGTTGCCACCCAGCTTCTATCACGAATCTACACGGCCGAGCAAACTAAAACTTCTCTGGTTTATTCTACGCCAATCTGAGTACAGTGACCATGTCCACCGTCGAGAAGAATTGGCAAACAACAAGAGCCACCATCAGAGAAAGAAGCAAGTTTATGTTCGACAACGATCTCTTCACCGATGTGAAGTTTGTTGTGCCAAAGGCCAATGGCGAAAGTGAAAGTAAACAAGTCATTTCAGCTCACAAGCTGGTACTGTCGATTAGCAGTCCTGTGTTTGAAGCCATGTTTTACGGTGAGCTGGCGGAGACTGGAGACTCTATTGAACTGCCTGACTGTGAGTACGACAGTCTGTTGGACTTGTTTCGCTACATGTACAGCGATGAAGTGAACTTGAGCGGAAGTAATGTGATGGCAGTCTTGTATTTAGCCAAGAAATACATGGTGCCTTCACTGGCCGGGAAATGCACAGAATATCTGGAAGATAATTTAGATCCGTCCAATGTTTTTAACATCTTGCCGTCTGCTGAGAAATACGAAGAGAAAAACCTGGTGGATGAATGCTGGAAAATGATCGATAAACAGACAGAAGAGGTTGTGAAATCGGATGGGTTTGCGACAATCGACAGGTCCTTACTTGAAGCAGTAGTCGTAAGAAACGCTCTGACGATTGAAGAGATAGAGCTGTTTAAGGCTGTCGACTTGTGGGCGACAAAGCAATGCGAGAAACAAGGTTTAGCGGCTGATGGTGCGACAAAAAGAAGAATACTCGGAGAAGAAGTCATTAAAGGAATACGTTTTCCAACTATGAAGCACGAAGACTTCGCTACTGTGGTTTTAGACAGTGAAATCTTGCGGAAAAAAGAAATCGTCAGCCTTGTCAAATATCTTCATTCAGCCTCAAAGATTCCTGTGGGATTTCCTGAAACCAAACGATCTGGCTTTGATATTAAACGATGTTGTAGGTTTGGCTCGTTGTTCACAGGTCTTGTTTCTCAATATGATAGCACGAGAAGGGATGCCATCAGTTTCTCAGTGGACAAAGATACTGAGCTACGCGGAGTGTGCTTATTTGGCAGTGAGAACAATACTTATCAGGTAAAGCTGAAGATAGAGAACACCATGAATAGAACGCCTCTGGTGTCTAAAACTGGAAACTTTGCCTCAAAATTAATACAAAGTGAGAAATATAGCTATCACGGTTTTGAAGTGATGTTTGACGAGAAAGTACTTTTAGCGAAAAACAACATATACTGGCTGTGGGCTGTTATAAGTGGACCTGATTCATTATGTGGAAGAGATGGTGTCAGTTCTGTTAAATGTGGAGACGTCACTATCACGTTTTTAGTGCCTCTTCTTGCGTTTGTTGACTATGTTAATCAATCACACGTTCAAGTTGGTCAATTTCCGGAATTCCTTATTGTTTAAATTTCGAACGATACGTTTGCTTAACACTATATACTCGGTGACGATACGCTTTAATACGCGCACCAAAGGGACAGATCGCAGCGACTATGGAGGAGCCCGTATTGTAGAGGTTAAGACTGTGTGAGTTCTGGAACCAAGTGAACGCTCTCAATATCTACTGCACTCAAAACACTGAGCGTTTTATAAAGTAGTGGCTTAGGGTGCGTTTCTTTACGAAAATCCAAGATTGTCTTCTTAAATTTGAAAACTGATTTTGCGTTTCTTTTCTAAACAGAATAATCCAAGATCTCTCGGATCATGGTGCGTCAAAGGAACCGAAGATTCCACTCTGGGCAAGGATTCTTCGGTTCCTTTGATGCACCATGATCCAAGTGATCTTGGATTGATCTGTTTAGTAAAGAAACGTAAAATCCGTTTTCGGATTTAAGAATCCAATCTTGAATTTTCTTAAAGAAACGCACCCTTAGTGATGGAGAAAGTTTGTGATTATCGGAACATTAATGTTTTTTTTGGCCGACAGGGGGCAGAGATCTGGGTGCAACCATGCCTCATAGCTTTGAGCGTTTTTCGGTTGTGTATAGTGAAGGCAAAATGTGAAAATTTCACACACGATCGTGAGATAAAAGTAGAAACAAGAGATTTGTGCAAAATTCACCTAGAAATGGCCCGCGTAGACGCACAAAAAACGTTCCACAAAGGCTCCATATCAAACCAAAATTACAGGTATATTAATGTCCTTTGATTAGCATGCTTGTTGCGCCATTAATCTTCAGTGTATGCACGGGATTCCTGTGAATCTACGCTACTATAACGAAGAAAGTGGCTCATTAAATCGCTTTGTAGTTATTGCAAAATGACATATCTGGACCAACCGTAAATGACGTAAGCAAACATTGGTGTTTTAAAATAATGATTGCCCTATTAACTGACAAACAACATCCAAGGAAAACTTGTGGGTAGAAGAAAGCTTTGATTTACAATAGATTATCATTTGTTATAAAATTGGTTCACTCATACTTCTAAAATTGTATGTAAATATCATATATTATTGACATTTCGTGACGTTACATTACGTATGTAAGAAACTAATGTTATTGACATTGTGACAAAAGCGATGTATTTTGTAGTCAAGTACCAGGTAATAAAAATTTTATTTGTGCAATGATGTTTTCATCTTAATAATTGGCCCCTTGTGTCGAGCAATCCATGGAAAAATTGACGGGTTTTGTTATGGGAAGAAATTATACCATTTCTTAATAGATAAATCTTAATATAAGCCTAAAAGGTAACAATTTTTTTCGGGGAAGAGGGATTGTGGCTGTCATGGCGGGGTTTCCCTGTTTCAGGGGAGTATCCTTTCTTGTTATTGAATTTGGAAGTATGACCTAAAGTACCTGTTAAAAACCAGGAGTGAATCTAAGACTAAATGTTTAAAACTGGTCCACTGGAAGTTCTTGAGAAAACAAAGACGCCCTTATATTTGTGCTTAGCTTTTAAATTTCCATCAGAATCTGAAATTTTCACTCACCGGTCGATATCTTCTTCAGGAATCCTCCAGAACGCCTGTAGCGAAACAGAAATGCCTAATGAATGAACTGAATAAATTCACAGTCACTTAAGGTGGCTCAAAACAGTTTCCAGCCCTTAGATTTTGATGGGTCGTTATAACCACTCTTTATCACTTGATGCTACAATCATGGTATCAAAAAAACTGCCCAATCACTGGTGAACACGTTGTTATCATTTTCGTGACGCAATAGATTACCATAGCAACAGTATGACCTCCTAAAAACACCCTTAAGAGTGCCCGCCTGTAAAAATCAGACAAATTCTTAATTTCGTGGCAAGGGTCGAAAATTCGATTTCGCTCATATCCTTATGGAAGATAGACTAGGGCATGGCAAAAACTACTGGATAGTTTTTTTGGCAAAATATCCTTTTATTTCAAAGAAATATGCAAATAACCAAATTCCGTTAAAATCGTCATTTGACGCACCATTTTATTAAGCAAGTTTGAGAGCCTCGCATGCAAAACCACATCCTTCTTCCGTCTTTAAAACACTCAAATATTTTTGTGCAATGTTTAAATGTGTACTGGGTTGATTTTAGGGAAAGTTGCGTTGTCGTTTTGGGTGCAAAATAATTAAATTTCGAAGACATGTATTTCATTCACTTAAAAGTACTTCGTGAATATAATTACTTTTCACCATGTGCGAAACCTTCAAATGGATCAAGCTTCTGGTGGTTGAATCGCAGAAGGATGGTCTACAGATTGCTGTAAAAATTTCTTTGGGCAAATGATTGTGAGCGACGCGAGAGCTTTTCAAAGTACGTCAAAAATGCAAACATTTGACCATCCGTCGTCAAATTTCAATTTACGGGTTAGACGTATATTTTAGCATGCGCCACATGACTTGACCTATGTTAAGTTGAAATAGACACAGAGCTGATAATTTCGAAATGTTCTAACCTCATTTGCTGTAAAAGGCAGGTCCAAAGTCGATTTGACGTGTTTTTCTCACCATTCGTCGCACATAAAACAGAAGTTTGCTTTTGTTTACATAACGTCCGATGTACATCGCCAACTGTCAACTTATTTAACGGTCGAATACCATGAATCTGTGACCCTCTTCCGACACATATGATCACCACTGCATCTAAGTCAAAAACGGCTAAGTCATTTGTAGATAGTTGCTTGCTTTGCACTACACCAAACTATTACGTTTGATCATCATGGTTTGATGGCTTGAATCCTTGCTTGCAGCGGTTCCTTGGTCGTCACGCAATGCTGTCATCCCATTTTAGGGGGTAGGGGTAGGACAATTTCTATCCTAATACGTAATGCTTTGTAAGACTTGGAATCGCTGGGAGCATACAATCGTGTTGAGTAGGAAGAGATTGAATTAAGAAATGAAAAGAATGAATAGTTTACCATTGCACCTGTTGTTATCTTTTACTCGACCACCGCTACCTACATGCCCTGCGTAATACTGTAACGCTAAACTCATACCTAGGTCTTTTCGCGCTATGCAATTATTTTTGTTTATACAGGTAATACAGTGGGCTACTCCCGGGGAAATGGGTGGTGACCGCTTAATGGGACTAGCCGCTCAAATAGAGGTTGGTGCACCTTGAATATTTAATTTTTGACCATCTTTCTGCCCTTATGAACATCACTGCATCTAAGTCTAAAACGGCTGAGTCATTTGTAGAAAGTTGCTTGCTTTACGCCAAAATATTGCGTTTGATCGATTGCTGACCATTGTTGATAAGCGTGTCGGCGCAGCACAATCTTACAGCCGTTATTTGTTCTTCACGCAATGCTGTCACGGCATACGCTGCACATTATTATCTATTTTGTATAGAGTACTCTCAGGATAAGTGAAAAAATTTAATCATTGTTCATCTGTTTGTTCATATATATAATAATATGTGCATATTTATATAATCGTGTTCTATAGTGTACGTGGCGTCGGTACAAATCATGTTTGTTGTACGTTCTGAAGTTTCAGACAACAGCTGATAAAGCTAGTGCCTGTACTCACTAGAATTTTAAGAAAATCGCCATAAACAAATTATAGATCAATGAAGCAAGAACTACCTGAAATAAAAATAGGAAATCACAACGTGTCTAATTCGTGAGAAAAACAGACTAAATTTAATTAGTAATTACGTGAGTAAATAGCCCTGGCCATGCCATTTTATTTGGCGTATTTTGTTTGCTTGGTGGCGAGGCATTGGTATGTAACAGAAAATAGTGGACTGTTGTCAATACAGTCGAAAATTATCGTCAGTAAAATATTGTAAATGAAACACGTATTGACCGGTTACCTCTGCGGCCACCATTTGGTCACTCCGATAAGGGTTTCATTATTGTCCTTACCCCTATTAAGCGGCCACCCAAAATTTAAGAACTTTGTTTTGGAAAGGGCGATGGCAGATAAGAGTCTGAAACTGAAGTGCATGACGAGTGATAATTCAAACACACGTCTATCATGATTGTCTTGAATTGACTCCATGTTCGCCAAGAAATTTACAGCCCGACAGTGAAAAATTAAATATTCAAGGTACACCAACCTCTATTTAAGCGGCTAGCCCCATTAAGCGGTCACCACCCATTTCCCCGGGAGTAGCCCACTGTATTACCTGTATAAACCAAAAATAATTGCATAGCGCGAAAAGACCTAGGTATGAGTTTAGCGTTACAGTATTACGCAGGGCATGTAGGTAGCGGTGGTCGAGTAAAAGATAACAACAGGGGCAATGGTAAACTATTCATTCTTTTCATTTCTTAATTCAATCTCTTCCTACTCAACACGATTGTATGCTCCCAGTGATTCCAAGTCTTACAAAGCCTTACGTATTAGGATAGAAATTGTCCTACCCCTACCCCCTAAAATGGGATGACAGCATTGCGTGACGACCAAGGAACCGCTGCAAGCAAGGATTCAAGCCATCAAACCATGATGATCAAACGTAATAGTTTGGTGTAGTGCAAAGCAAGCAACTATCTACAAATGACTTAGCCGTTTTTGACTTAGATGCAGTGCTGATCATATGTGTCGAAAGAGGGTCACAGATTCATGGTATTCGACCGTTAAATAAGTTGACAGTTGGCGATGTACATCGGACGTTATGTAAACAAAAGCAAACTTCTGTTTTATGTGCGACGAATGGTGAGAAAAACACGTCAAATCGACTTTGGACCTGCCTTTTACAGCAAATGAGGTTAGAACATTTCGAAATTATCAGCTCTGTGTCTATTTCAACTTAACATAGGTCAAGTCATGTGGCGCATGCTAAAATATACGTCTAACCCGTAAATTGAAATTTGACGACGGATGGTCAAATGTTTGCATTTTTGACGTACTTTGAAAAGCTCTCGCGTCGCTCACAATCATTTGCCCAAAGAAATTTTTACAGCAATCTGTAGACCATCCTTCTGCGATTCAACCACCAGAAGCTTGATCCATTTGAAGGTTTCGCACATGGTGAAAAGTAATTATATTCACGAAGTACTTTTAAGTGAATGAAATACATGTCTTCGAAATTTAATTATTTTGCACCCAAAACGACAACGTAACTTTCCCTAAAATCAACCCAGTACACATTTAAACATTGCACAAAAATATTTGAGTGTTTTAAAGATGGAAGAATGATGTGGTTTTGCATGCGAGGCTCTCAAACTTGCTTAATAAAATGGTGCGTCAAATGACGATTTTAACGGAATTTGGTTATTTGCATATTTCTTTGAAATAAAAGGATATTTTGCCAAAAAAACTATCCAGTAGTTTTTGTCATGCCCTAGCCTATCTACCATGAAAATATGAGCGAAATCGAATTTTCGACCCTTGCCGAGTTATTTTCCATTTTTATGGACAGGGACTCTTAATTACAACTTTGGGGGCTTACAATTCAAAAACGGCACGGTGATTTTTTTTATATTATCAACTTTTGATAAGCATGATAAGACGCAACTTTTGGCAAAGTTAAAAAAAATTCTGTAGGTAGGGTTCAGAGCCACCTTAAAATTTTCATACATACATACATAAATCCTTTATTATCTTTCCCCATGGGGACTTTTCGAAGACAATATGGTAAAAATTTTTTCGAAAATTTAAGGACCAAAACTAGCGAAATTAACTGGGTGAAAACTCCCAGGACTCGGATTTACATTGACGGTTCCAAAGAAAGCTCAGAAAAATTTTGAGACTTCAACTGGATTCGAACTCATGGCCTTTGTGAATTCCCATGCAATTGCTGTGCTAGCGTGACTATACATGACATTCAGAAAGGTCCAGACAGCAGCAGACAAGTTATCAGTCCTAAAGTGTGGTTCACACATAGCGACATAACGACATAATCGCTTATGTAGGTAATGTGAACATTGACTTCAAGACACAAGAAAAAGATCAGTTTTTTCCTTATATTGTTATGTTCATGCTGTTATGTTGCTGTTATGTTGCTGTTATGTTGCTATTATGTCATTATGTCAGGATGTTCACACTGCAAACATAGTGACCTAACGTTCTTCTTATGTCGTTACGTCGCCAGTGTCAACTAGGCTTAAGAAAAAGAAAAAAATCTAGGCTCAAGAAAAACGACAACAGTTTTGATTTCCACAGATCTTCTACTGTCTTCAGTTCTAAATCGTAGAAAACAAAGCTGAATTCAAAATAAGTATGATTGAGAACTGAATTTGACAAAATCGGTCGAAACATGTCTTCTAAACTCAAAACTGTTGCGAATGTTTTTCTTTAACTTAAATTGCATTCAGTCTTGTTTGGAAAGTTGATTACTTCAGCAGAGATTGTTTGGAACCACCAAAAAAATTCCTTTAGAAAGTTTCTAGCCGCTTCCTTTCTCCTTTTTTCGCTCCGCCGCTTTTTTCGTGCCGTATCCCAATTAACTGGGCGCCTGGAAGAGGCTTGAAAATTTATTTCTACACTTAACTTGTTAAGTTTAAAAAGTTCTTACTTCATATTTTAAAACACAGGGACACTGGTCCTCTCAAAGAACCCTTTCAGTCCCAAGCTCAAAATGCTATCACTTAGCTGATGATTTTCTTTATTCTCGTCACCTGCCTGCTTGATAATGCATTGGTATTGTAATGAGAAATTAGATTCCGATCAGTCCTGGGATTTAAAGGGTTGACTAAGAGTATCAGTAGTCTCCGGTCTAACTTGAGTCTTCGGCCCAAATGACAAAGCCACCAAGGGACGGAGGCGTAGCAGTTTTCTAAAGCTTGTAATTCTATCTGTCGTGCTAGTGTAACAGGGCTAGGGGCATTGTTTCTGTTGTTTGTTCTATTGTTCTCTCTAAGGGTATCGAGCCATTCGTGTGAGACCTTGCAAGAACTGCTACCCAACCCCGAAGGGAAACCAACCATTGTACAACAGCAGTTTTGGGGGCAATTTGAGAGCTCAACACACTGCTTACCGAGAACAGGTTTGTCTTGCTTTTCTCGTTAAAAACTCCGTGATGTGGAAAGGGAAATGTCTTGAACTGTCTTGTGTTGCTACCCAACAGTAGATCACGGCACGCGCTAGTCTCCTGAAAGATAAGAAAACAGGTGCTTTGACAAATGCAATTATTTTGTTTTTACGACCGTTTGGAATTATTTTGTTATTTTACAGCAGAAAAAAGACCGCGCGTTCTTGTACTTTATTTACCCACGTGGGGCTGAAGAGTAATCAATAGGCTTGTTTAGATAGGCAATTACATCGATCAAATTCCTACCCAGCTTGTGAACGAGTGTCAACGGGGCAGACCACCATACTTAGGATTTTCGTGCCCAGCCCTTTACGAACGGCGATGTTCGATATGAGGTTAAGCACGAGCCGGAATAGGAGACAGGGCCAACGGCTTAACGACTTAATGTCAACGCCCAGTGACGCGATCAAATAAACCAAGTTATGGTGGTATGTACTGAAAGCATGATCTTACCAGTTTTTCTAAGACCCTGGTTTTTGGTGTGGTAGAGAAATTCGTTTTTGGAGCAACAGTTAATGTACCCCAAAGGATAGTCTGACCTGTGGTACTGGGGAAGTTAATCTAATGTAACGTCACACAAAGATGGTTTCGTTACCTTATGTTCAGGAGAGTAATAGTAAACATACGCCAGACGATAGCGTGACTTGTGATGCTGAGGGAACCGCCGCAGACAGTACTCGAGAGCATGATTACAGCGATCCATGAGCTCTTTCTTCTTGGCCTGTTGCTCCGCCGTTAATGGGGCCCGCTTGCTCTCCACTCCTATACCGCCCTGTGTTGCGTCTACCACGGTGTTAGGGGAAGATGTCACAGGATCACTTAAGGTCGTCGGCGAAACAACCTTCGACGCTTCAACCATATTAACGTCTTCATCAGCGTCTATTTTTTCTGGCTTGGTGTCATTCTCAAGATTTTCATTCGCTGCACTAATTTTCTCTGTTTCAATATTAGTATCTTCCACGTCTGCCAAGGACTTGGTCCCTTCTTCTTCCTTCTCTTCAGCTGAGTTTTTGTCAAGTTGGGGGCTTCTCAACTTCTCTGCTTCTTGATCTTCTTTGAACGGTTTTTCTAAATACAACACTGTCTCCTGTTCCGCTAATTTGTCGAATTCTAAGGGTGTTTCCTTTAAACCCTCCTCTGATTTACAAGCTTCAACACTTACACGGTCATCAACTAAATCTGAACTCAATGAGGACGGTTTAGTATCTTCGGAACTTCCCATTTCTTCCTTCAGTTTAAAATCTTGACCAAAAATTTCCGACTTCTCTTTTTCCAGATTTTCAATCGGTTGACCAGTTTCCAACACTTCGCTCTCATTAGTACTAAGCACCGAGGCAGCCTGGGAACTATCTGGTGTCTGCTCTGCAGAGGTGAAACCGCTGGACGCGACGCTCAGGTCAACTTCCATCGGTACTTCGGCCGAGGGTTGATCGCTCTGTGAACCAAAAGTCTCGCTTGTTAACTCTATCGGAGTTTCCACAGAAGAAACTTCCATGGCAATGTCTTTTGATTCTTCTGTAACATTATCTTCTGTTCGGGACAAATTAAGTCCCTCAGTCTGTCGGGGCTCAGGCAAGCTCACAGAATCGGCTCCACTAACTGCTTCAGAAGATTTTGACTCCCCTTGTTTAGGGTCTTCGAAAACGCTGTTTGACAAAGATTCTAAAAAGGCAAAAAGAAGAATGAGTTTTTGAGTTCTCTTTGACTGCACCTTTCCAAAGAGGCTGGGAAATAGATATACAGTGGAATCCTCAGTCTCCGATTTTTTGAACCAAACATTCGAAAAACCGGGATTCCACTGTAGATCTATTTCCCCGCCTGTTTTCCAACAGTTTCGTCGATTTATAAAATGACACTCCCGCACACTACTTCTTTCTAGATTTTCCATCACGATTTGACTCAAGTTAGAGGGACTATTCACGTCTATAGTGGCTCATCACCGCGTGTCCTGTGCCTAAACATAACTCATACCCAATACCTCCTCAACCGACTGGACCGTATGAGCTTGGTACGAGTCTATACTTATATGGCACAAACCTGATGTAGTTGACTCGCTCCTGTACACAGTCCCCTGACCTGTGTCTGTGTCAAACTCGGCGTGATAGAAGGGGCCTTGTGAGGCTCGCTGAAGATGCTCCTCCAGGACAATGACGTCTACATCTGGGTACTTGTTAAATAGTAGTTTGAGAACTGACACGTGGATTCGGAAATAAATCTGCGAGGAAAAATGGAAAGTGAAAATGCCTTGCTTACTACAGTGCTGCAGAGAATAGTTAAGTGACAACCAACCCCGGCGTTTATCCCAGTTCCTGTAGCTAGTGTCTAGTGCCCTCTACCCAAGACCGGAACCCGAAGGTTCGTCCAGGTGGAGGTGGGGTGGGGGGAGCACTTCAAGAGCAAAGCGTCATCCCCCCAAAAAGCGCAAAGCTTTGTTATGTAGTGCCCCCTTCTCCAGATGGAAACCCGAAGGTTCGCCCAAGTTTAGTGGTGAGCACTGCAAAACTAAAGGGTCTAACCACCTCCCCCCCCCCCCCCCAAAAAAAAAAAAAACTAACCTGCAAGCAAGCCCACGTTGGACGGCACAAGCGCAAGCGCGAAATAGAGCGGCGAATCGAGCGCTGGATCGCTTTGCTCTTCGCCGCTCGCGCGTGTGACTCAAACGTGAGCCGGCTTGCAGGCTAGTTTTTTTGGGGGAAGACGCTTTGGTTTTGCAGTGCTCACCACTCAGTGACCATCTCGGCACTTGAAGCCGGACCCCATTGAACACCTGCGCCCTTCCACATTGTAATACTAGACCTGAGTCCACAGAAAGATAATAAAAAAAGCGGGAAGTCTATAACGTTTCCAGATCAATATCCATAAGAAATGTAAACAGTTAATCTTACCTCTAGTGCTTCAAGAGAGTGTTCCGGAGGATTATAATACGAAATTCTCCTGGGATAACTTGAGATATCGTCATCCAGATATTTAGCACTCTAACAAGAACAAAACATGATTTGAGAAAGAACGATTGTCTAATGAGTAACTTTTAGGAGCTGGTATGTTCTTTACGTCAGGTTTGATGGTCATAGCGACGCCCAACCACTAGTCATACGTATCGCGGTAACGCAGATGCAACAGATGTCATTGTCACATTTTGTTTCATTAGCGAATTGATTCAAAATATTTAAAGAACTTGTGAAACTTAAAACTAGGCGAATTTTTTTTTTTCTTTGGGTGTAACATCGAAGGAGATATTGAATTTCTGGGTGGCAAAAGTGCTAATATGCGCGCTGTAAATGGTAAATTCAACGAGTTGTAGAGTACTGTATGGGACGCTAAAATTTGAAGACGTTCCACGTGACTTGAAATGGTTTCTTGAGCTTGTCAGACACACAGTAAATATATAATAGATATTTTACTAAACTCATCGTCTCAAATGCACGTAATTTACGGATCGAAAGTCAAACCTCGGTCCATAACTTACAACTGGTACATACCTCGAACTCAGTTATCAAAAGATATACGTGTCGATCGCAACTGTTAAAAGACTACTCACCTTCTGGTAATGTTCAAGATAGACACTCGGAGGTTTCTTCAGTTTCTCTGTGATCTTTCCTAAGATGTAGTGATGGAGCCAAGGTTCTCCGTCTTCAATTCCAAGAGCTGAATTGAAGCAGCGCTCGGACAACAGCAACATCTCATCTCGCCGCTGAAGCAGTGACGAACGGTTGTCCGAGGCCATTTCATCTTTATCAAACTGCGTCAGAAAGAAAGTGTTATTAACTTTGGTGATAACAAAGCTATGAAATATGTTTCAGAAAGAGGACGATTCATTTGATTTTAAAACAAAACATGTTTCAGTCGTTCAACAAAACCACCACCAGCACTACCCCCATTACTACGCCCCTTACTACCCCTCTCTTTACTACCAACACCACAACCACTACCCCCCCCCCCCCCCCCCCACCACCGCCACCACCACCAACAACAAGATAAGAACAACACCCGCTTATGATGACAAAGAACAATAACAATTCACACCATGAGATCGGTCGGATGAGAGATTTCATGAAAAACTCTGTTTGGTCATTTCCAGAGTCAAACTTCCATCATACGTGAAAATGTCAGTCACCAACAGTAGTCGTTCTCGAGGCTTAATCTCAATCTCACGATCGTACTTCAAGTACCGCTAACAGAGTGATGTAAAAAATTATTTGTTCTAGTACACACCTGGTTCAGCTGCCTGGAAGCGTGGGAATATAACACATAACAGAGTGTGCCGTACTGTAATAAGAAAGATAAACAGTTGAGTCAGTATCAGCAATGTCAGTGGAGACGATTCACAATTTTTTTTAGGTATCAGTGAAGTAATAGTTGGACTGAGTGCTATGCTCAAAGGCTAATATTCAAAACTCATGGATGGGTAACCTCACATCGTATTTCCGATTTCTGAGTTTGAACAACTAGAACTGAGATTCAATGGAGCATGACAGCGTTTCAACGGGACTCCCTGTGAAGGAGGAGTACAAGAACTCCGCACGTGCGTTACACATCTCGGTAAACCTCTCCTCCTTCCTCTGCAAAACCACAACGTGAAATGACAAAATTCGAGGTTTAACCTAGAATGTAAAACCTGACGTTTCGACTTTTCTCTTCTCGAATGCAACTGACACATCAAACCTAAAAGGCAAGCTCAGTGTATTTCTGAAAGGAGCTTTTCCCAAAGGAGGCCTGAAAGTTGTATCAAGATACGGTATGCATAATGCACATGCAGAGCTATATTGCACTGCACTTTTTGCGATACTCTCGTTGTTGGCCCAGCCGTGGTTTGATTGTTGGCTCACTTTCTTGATCGATCGATTGTATAAAAGTGGGGCTGGAATAAACAGACTAACTAAAAAAACCGGACAAACCTCTTCCCACAGGCTGCTGTTAGAGCCGTCGATCTCGAGCGCTCTTTTAAAACACCTAAAGATAGAGAGAAAGCGGAACTTCGTAACGCAACAGACTAGAAATCCGCAGTGAGGAAAAATTAATTTCAACCTTGCGAAAAAGGACTTACCTCAGAGCCGATACAGCAAGCTTCTGTATGGGTCCTTCACTTTTGGGTTCACACTAGGACAAAGTTCACGACAGTTTTAAAAATGAATGTAAATGCTTTTGTTATACCTCCCAACTCAAGTACCTTTTTCCGATTGGGTTAGAACGTGTCAAGTGTCGTGGGTCAAAACTCACTAACTCCCTAGGGAAACAACAACTTGAACTTTAGAAACTCACTAACTCCCTAGGGAAACAACAACTTGAACCTTGAAAACGCGGCAAATTTGTGAGCCAGCCGACTTCAAGCAAACGATTTCTTCGCAGTTTTTTTTTTTTCTATTTTTGAGTTCGGAGGTATAACAAAACAATTACTGGTCCCGTGGGACACAGTGAGTTTTGTTTCCCCTCGACCTCAATGTTCCCCGAGGCGAAGCCGAGGAGAACACTGAGGGTCTTGGGGAAACAAAACTCACTGTTTCCCTTGGGGCCAGTCATTAAGGGCTTACTGTTCATTTTCTTCTGCAACCACAGTCGAAGCTCTCGCGGGCGACCAACTCGGGAATTTGAAAACGTAGCCGAAAAAACAACAGAGACCCCTAAGGGAACTAATCAGAATTGTCCTTTTCATCTTGGACCAGTTTGCCATGTAATAAATCAAATAACTATAAGTGTAACCATGTAATGGATCCTGTAAAATGTAACTTATATTAATCAGTGGAAATCGTCCATTGGCATTGCAGTCCCTTACGAGAGTGGTCGCTTACAAAAACTTTACATAACAAACTGTGAGTGACAGTTCAACGGGGTTTCACAATGGTGGTCCTAGCCTGAGCTGGTCGAATACGAGAATGGTCCGAATGCTTTGATTGTTATAAGACGGTGAAAACTTCGGTAGACTTATACCGAGTTAACACGACTATGAAATATGTTTACGCAGCATTAAGCTCTAGTCTAAACAGGAGATAATACTCACCGCGTTTAACTTGTTCTCCAGTCTGCTTTTACGAGCGAGAGCCATGGCCGCCCACGTATCAGCTCTGTCGGGTTGAACAGTTACATCGTGCATGTAGAACTTGAGTGCTTTGCTGAAAACAACAACAACAAAAAAATAACAAGTTGAAAAATTTCGTATTTTTTTGGTCGATCGCAATCTGACTAACTTAACCAACTTCACTCGTCTTTGGTTTACTGTTGTCTTTTGGGTGTCTGCAACACAGTTAGATAGGACTTTCTTTGTTTTCTAGATAGCTTTTTTACATCACAAAAGTACCTTATATAACATCGAGACAGCCTCGTTAGGAAGAAAACAAAAACAGTGAATACAACCACACAAATGTGTAGAAATCAATTTTAGCCAATCTGATTGCATCACACGTAATTTCCCGCGCTTGCTACTAGTCACATGTTTTCGCATGCTCACCTCAGTTTCCCGCGCATTCAACTGTCTTGCAAATCAATGTGTATTCCTGCACTTCCCACTGGCTTATATGTTTTCTCGCAGTTAATGGCAAGCTGCCGCTTTTGAATTTCCCGCGTTTACCACTAGTCACATGTTGTATGCTTCCAGTTCTGATTGGTTCATGTATCGACCGCCGTTAAAAAGCGCTCTTCTCGTGACTCCATGACAAGTTTTTTCGCACCGCATTTTATAAGCAAAGCCAATTAAAACCGATGCGGTTGTGTAAAAGACAATCACTGTATTTATTTAAGTATATAACGCTGCTGCGCTAATTGGGGATACTAAGTAAGCAAGCAGATGTTGGAGGGGGACCATCAAAAATTTCTTAAAAAGTGGGAGACTGACTAGTTTGCTATTTACAACGAACCGAGGAGCTAAATTTGGGATAACCAAACACAACTTCAGAATCCATCTAAAGGCAGGGAGGAGGATTTGAACAAGATTGAATACAATAATAAAGTGTATTATCGTTTGTCTCACGATGTAGTCACTTGAGATGTAGATCGCGACGTTTCGACTGCTTACTGCTAGTCTTCTTCAGGCGATAAGGTCGACTGATTGCACGGTATCATTTATATCACAAAGGTCGGCTGTGATTGGTGCATTTCGATCCTCCTATTGTTCCATTATTCCGGCGAGTAGCTGGTCCGCTGTTGTACCGTTCTCCTGTTGTTGTGTTTCTTGATCGTGGGTATCCATGCTTCAGGAATTTCAATTCCACTATCCCTGTTGATGTTGTTAGGGTGAAGTCTTATGTGAATAGCTTCCTTGACCCTACGTGTGTACCAGTGAGGATCTCGATCAATAAACTTGACCTCATTCCAGATAGGATAGTGGCCGGTCTCGTGGGTGTGTTCAGAAACGGCGGAGGTCTGGGTTCGGGCGAGTCGTATATCCCTGTCGTGTTCTTTGATCCTCTCCTGCATAGATCTCCCTGTTTCCCCGATGTAGACTTTGCCGCACTCACAGGGAATCCTGTAGACAACACCATCTTGTTTAGCCGGGTTGACGGTGTCCTTTGGTCGCACTAAGTGTGACCGAAGTGTCGTGTCGGACTTAAAGACGGTGCGAATGCCTTGTTGTTCTAGGCAGCGGCGGAGAGACTCCGAAACTCCTTGGACATAAGGTAAAACGGCGGTGGATTTAAATTCCGCGACAGGCTCTCTTCTTGGGGTTGTTCGTGCCTTTGTGATCTTCTGTACAGAAGAGGAGGGATATCCGTTAGAAACAAGTACAGATGACAGATGTTTCTTCTCTCCAGCGATTACTGATGGTTTGGTGACGAGACGTTTAGCCCGGTCGTACAGACACTTCACAATACCGCGCTTTACTGAACGAGGGTGGTGTGAATCATACGCTAGGTACTGATCAGTATGTGTTGGTTTCCTGTAGACACTGGTGGTAAGGCGGCCATCAGGTTAGGGTCAAGGAAGCTATTCACATAAGACTTCACCCTAACAACATCAACAGGGATAGTGGAATTGAAATTCCTGAAGCATGGATACCCACGATCAAGAAACACAACAACAGGAGAACGGTACAACAGCGGACCAGCTACTCGCCGGAATAATGGAACAATAGGAGGATCGAAATGCACCAATCACAGCCGACCTTTGTGATATAAATGATACCGTGCAATCAGTCGACCTTATCGCCTGAAGAAGACTAGCAGTAAGCAGTCGAAACGTCGCGATCTACATCTCAAGTGACTACATCGTGAGACAAACGATAATACACTTTATTATTGCATCTACCACGATGAATAACAACAACCTTTTCCTCGACAAGATTGAATACCTGAATTCCTTGTTCTTAAAGTAGAAATCAGCCAGCAGGTAGAAGATTTCGCTTATTACAGGCCTGTGGAACAAATGATAAGAACGCTGTAAAATGAAAGCATTTTAGATGGAGAATGCAAAAAGTACAGCAACTGAAATTGAGAAGACACAGTACCTTTTTACACCAACTAGACGATCAGGCAGCTTCGGGACCGGTTCATCTCCACCCTCGATAAACGACTGCACGCTTTCAAAACTGATGGCTAGTGAAATAAAACAAAGGAGATGCGCCACGGCTTACACATCTTGAAAAGTTTAGCCTAAATTTTTCAAGTTCGTCGTTTGTAATCCATCTTAATCTTCTCCATCCTCAACCATTCTTGTTCCTGTATGGTTTATTATTGTCTCTTTGGCGTTTTTCTATCTCAGCAAACTACTATTTTCAAGTTTCCTTCAATAGAAAGGTAATTTTGCCACAGGCAGCATGTTTTCCCGCGCTTTCAACAGACTGCATGTTTCCCGCGCTTGTCACTGTTTCACATTCTAACTGGTTCACTGCGTAACATCTGTGTTTGTGACGACTGGCCATATGCAATTACTTTGGTTTAAGTATTACGACAGTGCGTTAGTACCATAATTTTAAGTCGCAGAATCTTGACGCAGTTCAAACAGCGTTTTTCACCTATTTCTGGCCTACCTT
The DNA here is from genome assembly GCF_042242905.1 of Orbicella faveolata. NCBI lineage: Eukaryota > Metazoa > Cnidaria > Anthozoa > Scleractinia > Merulinidae > Orbicella > Orbicella faveolata. The sequence continues at coordinate 7,881,579 of NW_028301577.1, forward strand.
CAAGTTCTTGCTGAGGAATCACCACCGTTATTCTACGGAGAAGATTCTGTACCTGCAAGGCACCAAGAGAGTCACATTTTAACTCGCAGATTTACACAAATCGCAAGACTTCTCTGAGGAAACACTATACACTCTTCCCACAGGCCTCTTCTTAGAGCTGTCAGATAGATTAATTTCATGAAGACAAAATTAAGTTCATTTTGTACTGTCCAAGCACATCAGTTCCTCAGTTGCCGAATTTACACTTAGGACGTATTAACTAGCTGTCTGGGACGGTTAATTCGTCTGCCTGAGACGGATAAATCGTCTCAGATGGATAAATCGTCTCAAATGGATAAATCATCTCAGATGGATAAATCGTCTCCTGATATAAATTCGGCGTCGGATAATTCGTCTCTAGTATAAAAAATTCGGCCAATCTTGAAGCGCACAACCTCTCGCAGTCGGAATCCAGCCTTGAAGAAATTTTTAAGCCAAGAAGCACGGTGTAGCATTATGTCAGTTTTTTGCTATCTCATACGATCGACCCATTATCTGAAATGCAGGCATCAAAACCCATCTCACCTCTGCAGAAATAGTGTTGGCTTTGCTGTCAAATGTGGGCGGCTCTGGGGGTTTGAAATAATCAAATACTACAACCGAGTTACTCCACGTCAGGGCAATCTGTTTGAACAACAAACAAAAGTAACTATTGGAATATTCCAACAAGCTAGAATTGTATACTTAGGTAGTTTATTGTAGGTAATACTTGCAAATTACATTTACTTTTGTTGTTGTTTCAATTTTTCTATAACAAGTGGAAATTGTACGCATTGTAACGTTTCTTTTATTGTTGAAAATTAAAAAAAAAAAAAAAAAAATGCCGTAACTGTTAGCGGGTAGCAACATTAACACTTCAGTCAACCCTAAGCATGCATGTCACGTTTCAAAAAAACTGCGTAAGAGCACAATTTTTTGGAGAAGGAAGGGTAGTAGAAAAAAGTTAACCTTAGCAATAAAAGATAGGAACAACTTACCTGGGACGAGTTGTGCTCCACGAGGTTTCGAGCCTTAAAAGGGAGAAGAGTCATTAGTTATCTCGTCAGAATTATTCAACGCAACTGTACTCACACTTTGGTAGGTAACTACAACAAAACAAGGACAAGAAAAACGCACAAAAAGGGTTGTATCTTTTACATGCAAGTGCCGTAAACGTCTTCCATAGGATACTTAAATCGTAGACACTCATAGCGTACTTGACGTTAAGGGACGCGAGTAGATACACTTTGAGGTATTCACCCCGAACTAAGCTACCTCATACCTTCGCTTTCTTAGAGATAGAAGGATGTCCATAAAGACACAAGAAACACTGTTCCAGGTCGCGAACCAGTTCCTACAGAATAAAAGAGTACCAAGCATTTCAAATTAGTTTTCCAAAGAGAATGACTTTGAAATAAGTGCACGTTTTGTTAAACTAACACCGCACTTGTCACTGTAACAACACAGAGTAGCTGCAAATGTAAGCTGCTCAAAGCGAAGACATTTGGCGTAGAAAGCGCGGGAAAATTCGCGGATGCCAATTAACGCGACTTGCACAAGTAGCGGAAGCCAACCACAATTGGATTTGGTCTTATACTTGATTGGTTGAAGTAAGAAGATCTTTGTTCTGATTGGGCAGAACACACTGTACGAGCCTTTTTAGTCGCTAACACTAGCCAGAATGCAAATACCTATTTTTTTGTCTATGTTGAATGCATGTTCAATTAACGAAAGTCAACTGATTTTAAGTAAATGCCTAACGAGTATAGTTTTATAAATGAATAATTTATAATAATGACAAATAATAAATATTAATTTTATACACGACACACCTCTCTTGCTGGGACGACTGGTTTTGCAATTTCTTCTGTAAGAACCTCCACTTTAAGCAACAAAAACACTCCTTCATTGTTACAACACCAACCACGCCTTGAACAAATAAAAATAAAACTCAGAGTGTTGGGACACGAAATAGCTAAAAACTAGATGAAATGTTCAAATGTTGTGTTTACTGTGGTCAATGCGCTTAGCTACACCTAGCTAGTTCACAGGCATGCCACTTTAACTGAAAGAAACAAATATAGCAATTGTACATGAGAGATTTAAAAATCCCAACTGGCGGGAGGCAAACCAGTAGGCTATTTACATACACGACCGAAGAGCTGAACTAGGGTCTACCGAGAAAAACAACTCCAGCTAAGTGGTCAGAGTGGGACTTGAACCCGCGACCTCCGGATTTCAAGTCCGCTGTCCTAAATACTCGGCCACGCTGCCTCCCTCCATCAATTTACTTAAAGTAAAGAAAAAACCCGAACACTTCCCTCTTCGGGTAACCAGTATTTATACGTCTGCTAGTCTGCTAATAAGTAAGCCACGGAATCCAGGGCACATTTTCAGACATTGCTTCAAAATTCACTTGTTTTCCTTACCTGCCAAGATGCTCATGCGCAGTGCGCAGAAACTGCAGTGACGGTGATATGTTACTAGCAGGCATGTCACTTATCACACTGACGCTGCTCACATTGCTATCTGTGCTCGCAGTCTCAGGCACTGGAGTGTCTGTAGGTGGAGGAACAGACTGAACGCATGTCTTTGGGGAATTGTCCACTGTCTCTTCGTACTTTTCCTGGCTAAAATTTGAAGAAAATTAAATGATCGGGAGATAACAGGAGAGCAAAAAGGACATAAGAGTGAATTAAGTCAAGATAACTTAGGTTCTAAATAAGACTCGAAAACAAGTTATGCCAGATTACTTTCCACACTCAGTTGAAAGATGTTACTATATTGGAAGAACAAACAATCCCAGATACCCTAGCGCACCCAACTGGTGACCAGTCTCCCTGGAGATTTTAGAGTAAGGAACAAGTCCGAACTTACTGTTTGATGACCCTGTAGAGTAGAACCCAGGGTTTAGCAGTTGCTAGTGGAGGATCAGAACTGTTCTCAGAAGCGTTCATGGAAGCCTCTAAAACCTGTGCAAAGACGAGTTAAAAGACCATGATATAATGTCTGATACAAAGTCACTACATGCTTATTGCGTGTTGGTAGTTGTATTTGTGTGTAGTAGCTGCTATTTGTGTAACATATCAAGCACGGGGAACAGTGTTTCATCACATTTCCAAACAACCAGAAAAGACTTGAAAATGTGTTGCGCAGCGGAGTATTTTTTTTTGCAAACTCGGAGGTGTTTGGAAATGTGGTAAGGCACTGTCGCAAGTGTTCACTTTAATATATCTTCGCGATCAAAACTAAAACTAAGGAGAAATCGGATAAACAAATTGTACAAAATCAATGCCAATTCATGATCAGATATCCAAACACCTCCACGGGTGATTTCCTTTGTTTACACTTGATGAATTATTGATGAATTTTAGAATTGGTTGTTAAGATGTCTTGATGGACATTCATGTGTGAATACCTAACTTTGAACCTGGACACAGAGATGGATGTATTCAAACACTATAACTTTTGCTCCAAATCTCTGGGAAAACCAAAAACACTGGAATACGAAATTACCATGTCCTCAGTATGTAGGTGCCTGTACAGTATTAGTACAAACTGATTTTACATCTCATACAATCACAGCTTTCCCCAGACACTATTGACATATTTTGCCTATATGGGTGTGAAAAGTGCAGCTGTACTCATTTACAGAAACCAAGGCAGCAATGTCCCAATACTCGTATATAATTTAACAAAAATACAGTTCAATCTGATCACTGCACCTTGATGATGTTTTGAGTCAGTCTGCACAGTTTATCCTGAGGAATCTTGTCCAACACGGCCTTACATTCTAAAATGCTCCTGGATTGAAAAGAAAACAAAATAAAGATTTTCTCTTTGTCGCAAAATAAGCACATCAGAAGGACCACTTTAAACTATTTCAAAGCAACATAACCCACGCTCCGGTTAGGTCAATTTTACGTTAAATGTTGAATATGTTTTTTTCATGCTAACATGACTTCACCACTATTACAAACTGATTCTGATTCCATGCCTGTAGCCAAGGCACAAAAAAACGTTTTATAGAGGAACATATTGTCCTTTTAATCTCTCGAAGAAACACTGGAAAGTTTCTGACTCTCATTATTCACTCAAGAAATGGCACAAGTATTCGTGACTAGTCTGTTATTACACACCAAAAACATTTAATGTACCTCTATATAGGATTTTTTAAAGCAAACAGAAATTCAGGGACGTCCCCTGATCGATTCAGGTCTTACCTATCGATGCACCCAAAAAGCCTGGACAGAGCGGTAGACCAGGCATCGCATGGACTCATCTGTGATACAGCTTCATTGAGAGCAACCTCAGAGCACGTGAGACATTGCTGGTGTAACCAAATAGAAAAAATCAGTTTGAACTTTTTAAGAGGAACATGTGCACTAAAGCGCATCGATGCACATAAATTACTACGCTTCAATCAAACTGTATAACAAGGTTCGTCTATGGAGTTGCGTATTTCTTGCACCAAGTAAAGTCTTAGGCAAATCATGGTCAAAACTGGACAAGTACTGTGCAATGAGCATGCGCCATGTGAGACCAACCTTAACAAGACCTGCGGGCTCATACAACTCCCCAAGATTGGAAAGGAATATGTAATACCATCCAGTATACATTTTTGAAGGTTCAAGACAACAGTGTCACAGAACAATTCTAAAACAAACCTCATAGTCCTTGAGCTTAATAAGCGAGTCTTGTAGTAACAACAACTGAGCCGGTCTCTCAGGAATGGACATACCAAGCTCACTGACCTAACAACACATTTGACAGTTATATCATAGAAAAAAAAGCTCTTTAAACAAAATATTTGTAACTTATGTCGGCTGTCAGTTCAGACGTCTTTGGAAACTTTTTTTGGTAAGACTGAGATGCAATTTTATCAGACACTAGGTTCCTGGTTTAGCAACAGGAGAGTTTACTAAGAGATCCGAGACTAAAACCTTATAAGATCTACAGGAGATTACGTCTTCAGTAGAAATTACATACATTTGACGACTTGGATTATTGGTCCGCAATTCGTGCAAAGTACAACAGCTACGTAGCTCTCTGTACTACCTATTTCGGGCTATGGTCATTGCCAAATGATTAATATTCGTTTACTGATCTTTACTTTCGTTTAGCAATACTTGAACTCTACAGTTGGTTAAAAGACCTATGTAACCTTCTCTAACTAATAAGATATGTAACCGTTGTTTGCATCCAGTGGTGAACACTTCACAAAAGAAACATGATACAATTGAGTATCCAACGTTGCATGACTTTTCATGACTCATTTGAAGTTTGGCAGACCGTAACTATAACTTTGGCGCCCAAAGTACCACACTGCCATTTTATCGAGTAGTGAATAATGTTTTCAGTTGAATCAATTGATTCTGTAACTGTAGTGACTTCCGATGTTTAGCGTACCTTGGTCTTGGGCTGCGGCTGGTGGAGTGTGGGCATTAGGCGCATCACAACATCTTCATAATAACCTGACTCGTACAGCCGTTGAACCTGTCAAAAGGATCACCATTTGAAACGCAATGACAAATACATAATTACTTCAAGTCCACATAGGTCGAGTAAGCAACATTCGTGGCAGGGACTGCAGGGCTACGCCCTCTTCAACGGTAACGCGAAAAAAGCGCATAATCTAATTGTTAAGTAAATAGTGAGTAGCGTAGCAGTGTGCGGTTGTTAACAAAATTGAGGCCGATTCCTTACGTTTTGGAAGTGTCTGTGAAGAGGATTTAGATAAAGTTTTCAACGACTAGCAGATTTATACCACAACAATTATTCACTCTTGATTTCTGTGCGTGATAGAAATCTCGAGTTCATACCGTGGTCTAATCAAATAGAAACACTCTTGATACTTTGAGAGAACTGCTGCGTCTGGGACTCATGTTTCCACAGCATTTCTCGTTCTCCCAAATTTCCATTCGTGTTTTCATAACTCGATAGAAGCACGGAAAATGTTCTCTACTTTTTAGACGGCAAATACGTTCAATGAATTGTTTGTTAACATACCTCTTCTAATGACTGACACCTTTGCAGTGATTCAAGTTTCTTTTGGACTTGATCTAGAAACATAACAAGCATCAAAGGGACCGTTACCCTGAGTAACAGACGCCTCTAAACACATGCTCAATTTTTCGTTGAATTCCAGAACTCTTCTCCGATCTGTGAAAATGACAGTTTTCGGGTCGAGTCTCTTGGACACCTCTTAGGCAGGAAATGAAACGAGCGTGGCAAGAGAGATGATTTTGTTACTCAGGCTCACACGCCATATTCCAGATGCTCATACTCAGATCAAGGCAAACCTCGGTGAAAAAGGATTGTTTGGCGAATTTCACTAATGTCAGGAACCAGTTAGAAAGTGAGGATGGCTTACGATTGCAAAAGGACGGTAACAGACTACAAAGAGGTGGGTACAATTAAAATGTGAGGCTGGATGACACAAAGACAGAGAGATGAAATTGGAATTTGGCATGTTAGTTTTTGTGGAGGAGGAAAATCAGAAAAGCCCCAAGAAAACCCTTGGAGAAAAGTGAGAACCAATAACAAACACAAATGGCTTATTATGCTTGGTCCAGAATCCGAACCAGGCCACAGTGGGGGCAGGGTGCACTCTCATCACTGCGCCATCCATGCACCATGGGATGTGCCATTGTCATTTCCAATTTATTTACTTATTTACTATTACACACATGTATGAAATGCCTGTGTGTTTTTGCTTACCTAATGTGATGATGTTGTCAACTCTACAGTTCACCAGCTTAACAGTGGTAGGACCCTCAATCGAATTCACCTTCAGGGTCAAGAGCTTTGAACTCTGAGGAAATGAAGAGTAGACAAATAATTAGTCCATATGGCAAGATTGCTGCTCGAGCTGGCATATATACATATTATTAAACTTGCATGAGGTCTGTATTGGGCAAATATTGGTCGTCTACATGTACTCACCCGATCTAAGTACATCATGGCATAATCCATTTGACCTTGCAACATCAGGTATCTTGCTCTCATCCAGTTTACTACAGAACACAAAGTGGAAGTATCATTTCGTGCAAATTATGAAAATTGAAAAAAGCAAGCTATCTCTAGAAAGGACTTTCAGAAACTTGACAGAGTGTGACAAATGAAGATTCTAAATGAATGGCATAAAATTAACAAAATTTTGGAGCATGTTCTTCTCACTTAACAAATTATTTTATCTTTGCTTGAAGACCAGCTTCTTCCTTAAACGGTTTTCACAAAATGACAAATAGGATATTTTTGTTGTTGCACACAATTCCCTTGACTCTTTAACGAACTTCAAAACACGGAGGTAGGTCTTTTTCAGTGCACCAAAGTAGTCAAAAGACACTCAGTCAATCAAGATATCCACCACTGATGATTGTGTAGCTGCAGTACACTCTCGTTCCCTCTACACGTTTTTACCTTCTTACTTTTCAATTTTGGCAAACACTAATAGGATCAATCGAAATTGTGCTAAATTTCCAATCAGAAATACCAATAACATGAGCACACCAAATTATGTGACATTGGCTTTTTGCCATGACAACACAACAAGTTACTTAGCAACAGCAGCGCTGAAAAACTGCAGGCTCAAGAACTTCGTAAAAAGAGGAGTGCAATTAAAACGTAATTAAAATGTATTCCTGAGTGCTCATGCCACCCCTCCTTCAATGTAAAAATCTCCTTCCAAAGATACAAGGAGTGTATAGGTACCTCTAATAGCCATTTCAAGAGTGAAGTCTCCATGAATGGTCTGAAGCGAGCTTATGCGATGGAGGTATTCAATATCTTCTGCCAAATACTCGCTGGAAAACCCACTGACTCTCGACATAACTGATCCACCACTACAGAAAACAACAACAGTGGCATGTGTCAACTTTAGCGAATCTACATAGGAATCTTCCCCTATATAAAGAGGCATGTTATATCAAATGCCTGGAACGTTCCTTAAACAAGGGACTGAAATCCAACAGAGAAGTTTGGCTTTTCTCAAGAGTAGTACTTTTTGTTTCGTCTCCTCATTGCCATCAATATGCTATTTAAATATATTATAATATTTAGAGAGGAAGCCACATCAGCCCTAGCCGGTTTTCATGTGGGTCCTCAATCCTGGTCAAATTGGAATTTAGAAGTGTTGGCTATTTTTAAATATACCCTTAAAACAGACCTTAAAAAAGACCTACCTTGTATGCATATTATAGTCTGATGATGGTATAGTTCTTACCTAAATATTACTATTTTTCCAACTTAGTTTTGTCATTTGTTGTCTAAACACTCTCACACAATGAACATACTCAGATTATCTTTCATCCTCTAAGATGAGATAACCAAAGAGAAATAAACTAACCCACGTGGTGAACTGGCAGGAGAGAGACTGGATGACGACTTTGACTTGGCTGTCAGTAGTTTGTCCAATGTCAGCTCACTGGCCACAAGTACAAGCTGATGACAAAAGAAAGAAGGTGTTTAAAGAGAAGAACAAGATACGCTCATTTGGCTGAGACAACCTTGTCTGGGGCCTGTTTCTCGAAGGTCCCAAAACATTTTTGCACCCGGAAAGCCATAGCAAAATCTCTAACCTTATGATTACAGAGCTGTTTTATTCACACATTCTTAATTTGAATACAGGTTCCCTTCATACAAGAAGTTTCAGGCGCATTTACGCCTCAGTTTTTCGATAAAGATGAGCTAAAAATGGCTTTACAGGCCCAAAATGTTTCTGGGGCTTTTGAGAAACAGGCCCCAGGTCTTACCTCAGTGTTGTGGATAAATATCTCAGTAAACTGGTCCCACACACAAAAATGAGATTTTTGTTATGTATGAAAAAAGTGATGCTCTACTCAAAACAGTGGAGATTTCCATAGCTGTTTAAAATGATGGGGGAGGGGGCTAAAAACCTGAACAACTATATGGTCTCACCTTTGCCATTCTTGTCCTGTACAATTCATCTTGGTCATCACTACAACATCACAATTATGAAAATAAGTGTTGTTTAACAAAAGCAAAGCAAAATATCCTTTGTTCCTAGCACCTCCTGGTTAAGCAAGCGTGCATGAGTACTTAGAAGATGCACCACACTTGCTTCTTTCTTGTGTGTGTATCACTGGTTCCTAAATCCTCACTTGAGATATTAAATCATGACAGAAGCAGGCATAAACTGATCACTACTGGTGATGTGTCATAAGCATAGAACACTGAAGTTATTTAGCTTGTGGAAACTGTCAGAAAATTTTCAGTGTTTTGATAACTCTGTCAAACATAATGAAAAAGAAATTATAGCAAATAACTTTTAAAATGTTTTTCTTTCTCATGTCTGTTGGAATAATAGGTATTTCCACTGCAAGGTAATGACTCACCAAAATTCAGATGGAAGAATCACATGTTTCCTCATTCGTTTATAGACCTTAAGAAATACATCTGCCAAGGTTGAAGGCCTAAAAGAGACAAAAAGGCTGGTTCCAGAGACAAGAGCACAGAAACTAACTTCAGGAGAAGCCATGGCCTAGTGGTCAGGGCGCTGGATTTGTAATCCGAAGGTCCTGAGTTCAAATCCTCTTCCCTGTCACTAGATGGATTTGTGTTTGGTGGTCCCAGATTCAACTCCTCCACGCTCTGTAAATAGCCAACTGGTCAGCCTCCCGCCAGTAGGGATTTTTAACAAGTTTCTGTTTAATTTACAATATTTGTTTGCTTATTTCAGTGTCCACAATTAGTAAAGCAGTGCTTAACACTTTGATTCTTATAATTTTTTTTTAGAATGCTATAAACTAAACCAGAGGAAGTACAAAGGATTGAAGAAAAGTTTTTTTTTACTTACCAAGTCTTTTTATTTTGAGCTGCAAGACATATTCCATACTGATTCATCAAGTCAATGATTCCCCTGTGAGGTGAAAGCAGAATAACAGGGTCAGTTACTACTTTTGTTCACTGGGACAAGTACCAGCTAAGGCAGGAGAACCAGTGCATAAAGTGGCCAGAGTACTTAAGGGTGCCTGCACTCAGTATTCTTTGATTGAATAAGAACACTTCAAAACTCTCAAAGTAGTTCTCAAAGGCATTCATAAAACATCACTTTCCCACTAACTGGAGTATTCAACATCCACTTGGGATGTACATTTGTAAGGTAAAAGGTAAAGTCTGCATATGAGCCAAGTGGCCCATCAGGCCCGAGCTTATCCTGGTTTCTGTAGCATGAAGCAACTAGGAGTATTTCTACTCCCCCCCTGGATGGGATGCTAGTCCATTGCAGGGTTACCCCCAGCATTAAGTTCGCCGGTACCCATTTATACACCTGGGTGGAGAGAGATACTATGAGAGTAAAGTGTCTTGCCCATGAACACAACGCAATGTCCCCGGCCAGGGCTCGAACCCCAAACTCTTGATCCGGAGACAAGCGCACTAACCATGAGGCCACCTATGAAAAATTAGGTTCATTAACAAACTCAGCGGGCCTTATTTGGTCTGTGCACCTTCAAAATTACCCCAAGTCTTTGTTTTCTGGGGAAATTACAGCCAGTGGTAAGCTCTCTTTCAGCTAGTGAAATAAACCAGTAGCAGGATCTTACCTAAGTACCACAGAGAAAAAAACAGAAAGAATCGTCAAAAGTAAAACTGACCCATTTTCCATGTGTTCTTTGACAAAGGTGAGAATGTCCAGTGTTTCTGCTTCACCAGTGATTTTCTCATAAGTGTTTCCATCTGCACCTGCTGGGTTTACAATGCAGATCATTCAAGTGTAGACAAGTCATTTTCAAAACTTTTATGGCCATTTTGCAGCACTGATCTTCATAACAGTGAAACTTATAATAAGCAGTTATGTAACTAAGGGAAACCTCTGTAGGCTAATTAACAAGCTAAGTCGGCTTTCTAGTACCTGTGCACAGCCAGCCTTTGTTTTATACTGAAATTTCAGCCAGTGATAAGCTTTCTTTTGGCAGGTAAAATTAGCCAGTGGCTGACTCTTTGCTATGCCCCTGTGAAAGTCCACTTTACATTCTAAAGGTACAGTATGCCTTGATGTATACTAGACAGGTGTGATAAGTACAACAGCACCAGTCCAGAAATGAATTTTTAATATAAAGTTACCAGGTTTAGAGCTTACCTGCAGAAATGCCTTCTCCAGGTTTCCCTTCTGAATTCTGTGACTGGCTACTTCTGCATTGTGAAAAACGATTTATCAATATCCTTTTCAGTTTGGCATAGAAGATGTACAATGAGTGGAAAATGGACAGGGAGTATTAAAAATATTTTAACCAAAGGTATACCTTTGACTAAACTGTGATCCATCAGCAAGACTATCTTGACTACTGTCATCATCTGCACTCACACTTGGTCTGACAAAAAAGGTAGTTCACAATACATTTGCATAGCAAACTAGCATCCTAAGCTCTATGTGGTAATTAAATTAAACAGCAGTCTTATTGTAAATACTGTTTGGGCGGTCAGTGTTCATGATTAAAACCTTAAAAATGTTGGATCTGACCTAAAAATGATGTGAAAGTATAAAAACTAAATTTTTGGCAATACCCACAGTTCACAAACAGATGCTTTAGCTATGTTTTAAGACTCTATAATGCAGCCAAATTTCTTAACACCTACTTAAAATGGTTTGATGGCTGCCTCATAAAGGACCTTACTGTGAAGTCATGAACTGTGAATTCAAAATAAAACCAACCTAAACAAGGAGGGAATAAATGACTGAATCAATTCTTTGTAGTTTATTTCCTCCTCCTTCTTTTTGTTTGTTCTCACCTAAATAAGAAATAAAGAGATGACAATGCCAATAGTTTCCCTTTTAGTATTACCATTCATTTGGCAAACAAGCATTCCTCAGAACACTTCTTCTTCTTCATGAATAACATACTTTTCACACTGACTGCAACAACATATTTACAGGTCTTCCATTGAAGTACTATAATTATACAGATCAATATTTGAGGGTAAAGTCATACCCTCGCTGATCTTCTCTTGGGAAGGAAATCATTTTCAATAGCACTTGGAGGAGGCTTCTTTCTTTTTGGTCCTCTTTTACTCTTTTCATCACTGTCACCTAAACAACAAACAAAAAGGTATACGGTTACATTGAATCACTGGCTTCTCTTCCCAAGCAACAATAAAATCCATTTTTGATGCCACCCACTGTGTTTATTTTCAACTCACCTAGTATGGAGAATAAACAATTTGGTGTTCAATTGGATAAACATTAGCATCTCACAAGGCTGGGTGCCATAGAGAAACAAATCCAATAAATATATCAAAATACATAAAACTATTGGGTCAGTCAGGCAGGTGGGTTGATTTTTTAAATTTGACCAGCTAGGATAAGATCATACATCAACTCCAAAAACTCCTAAGCTGTGTTTGTCATGGAGGTGTAACAGGCCTAATGAGTGTTGTATATGCATTGTCAACTACAAATTGCTGCATTTCATCCAAACAATACATTGTTTAAATCTTACCAAGATTTTAAATTTCCTTTTTGTTGTAGAGTTGAGTCATATTTTAATATTGTAATAAAAATGAGCAAGGCAAGCGAATAAATGAAAACTAATGCAAAGTTCAATAACCTGTCTGCACATTCTTGTACACTGAAAAACCTTCAGTAGAAAAACTTGAGCTTGAATAATCTGGTACTTTAACAACAGATGGTCTGTAGGACATAGAAATGTCTGAAAAAAGAAAGAAAATTTTTTCATGAATATTTAAAATGAGACGAATCTGTGATCTGTTGGGAAAGAAGAGAGAGATATTCTCGGTCTTAAACAGTAAAAAAAGCATGCAAACATCAGACACAAACAGCACATTTCAAACTTATCGCCATTGCAGATTATTCGAGATCATGCAAGCCCTCTACCAATGATATATGAAGTCACTGACAGGCCCCGTTGTTTGAAAGCCAATTAGTGCTGGTTAGTAAGAGAATTATGCAAGAAGCAATGAATTCTCAGCATGGTTACACATGAAAATTTCATACTTAAATGCCTTGAAGCTCCCTACATTTTGCAACTGAACAAAGTCCTCAAACATAATGATGTCAAATACCTGGTGGTGCAACAATAGCTTTGTAATATCCCTCCAGATCAACTCTTCTGCCAAGTGGCTGAAAAAAGACAGAGGGATACATTCCTAATGATAGTGATTGTACTAGGTCAAAAATAACAAGGAAGCTACACACATGCATAACAACACTTACATTAGTATACAAAAATATTTCACTTGTTAACACTGAGACTAAAAAAGCACTCCGACACAAATACTACAAAATAATACTAATGATTCAACTACATGTAGTTTCATATCTTAAAAACGTTAACTAACTGGCCATGGCAAAAAGCTTTTACCTGAGGGTTTTCTGGTGATGTGAGGTGATCATAGAGGGCAATGAAACATTCACCAAGACTTGCCCACCTTAAATAACAATTCAAAAAAATAAATTGAAAGGTTTCTAGAAGCATCCTTTTTTTGGCTATACAAATATGTTGCTTAGTTAAGACTGAGCTAAACTCAAAGGAGCTTGTTGTACATCCACCATTGTTTGTCCTTAAGTGTTCAGATTGAAGTTATATGTCAAGGATTACATCGTAACTTCTTTAATTTCCATCATCATGAATGCTGAATTTGATTACTTGAACAGCTTTTGCTCTTCTCTATTGGGAGGAGGATGCTTAACTTATCAGCAACAGGTAAGCTTGGGGATAGGTACTATATAGTGGGGTGGCCATAAGCACTACTCAAACATAATTGACCCTGCAGGAAAATATCTGTGGCAATGCTGCCAAAGCACACAAACACCACCTGTTGCACTTCAGACTTAGTGGTTAGCTTCACTTAGAGGGTGGGCAAGGGGGTTAATACAGTGGAATCTCAATTTTTGGAACCAACAATAAATGTTTTAAATGTCCCAGTAACTCGTACCAAAAGTAATTTCCCTCACCTCAGTCTAACATGACCGTAATTTTACCCCCAATATCTTGGACTACCAGAATCTTCAAACCAATTTTCGTTTCCCTTGGAGGTTTGCAAAAAAGGGGGTTCCTCTGTATAGTGTATGTACAATGACATGACAAAGAGTTGAATGAAGACCTAAAGAATGTCAGCAATGCAAAAAGTGGCATTATTGAAGTCCCTGGGGTGTCATATTTATAACAAGCAGGTGATTAACAACCAGCCAGCGTTGTTGCCACTTTAATTTTGTCAGTAAACTTCCTTTCAACTGGGTAAGTCACACAAAACTGTAACACAGAGATGATTCAAAGTTCTTACGTGTGTGAAGTCAAAGACTTGACAGGTGGATAAGGAGCTGGAGGGGCCCTGTCTGCCTCCACAAGTTTCAACCTCTCCTCCCTGAGATGATGGGCTTCTTTCACAAACTGGATGACAGAAACATAATATTATAACATTTACGATTTCATTAGTTCAAAGGGCTCGAAAAAAAAAACTTGAAATCCAGCTTGCCCTTCGGACAAGCAGCTCTCAAATGCTTATTTAATAGTTGGCAGGCAACTTGCCTGGGCTTTTGCCTATCAGCTGGTGAGAATGAAAAGTTACTTGCCTGGCGGGCAAATAACTACAGGGTGACCGGACAGCATTTTTATCTAGCCCTGGTTCACACACACAATGATACTAAACACTCTGCGATTAAAGTCACATAATGCATATGCATGAACTCTGAATAATGAATGACTGGCTGACAGCTACATGTATGGCTGTATAATTAACAAAAATAGTAGGGAAAACACAGGAAAGAACAAGCAAAGAATAACATCCCAGTTGTCCTACTACAGAAATACAAAATGTTAAAGCATACCTTTTTCTTTTCATTTTCTTCCTGTTCATTATCAACTGAGTAGCATGTATCAAATAGATTTCTATAAAAATTAATAAGATAGACAAATCAAACAATAGTAACTGGTAATGTCACAGTGGTAATAGATGCACAGTGCATAAAGAACACACTAGAAAACTATGCTGATCTCCATGTAAAACCCTACCAAAGATAACAAGAGAATTTAGGGATAAATACACTTACTGTCATTAAAACAAATCAGCAACATCTGTTGTTGGACATCTTTGATGCCATGGAAAATTTTTTGGAGGACTCCCTGGCCCTCAAAACCCCCACACCTCAAAATTTTTAATGACCTTCTGTTGGATTGGTATGGATATTTTCTGAAACCAAACAGTAATTCAGCCATCCATCTTGCATGAAAATTTGATAATGAAGGATTGTGATACAAACATTATTGGTTTCATTCCCATTGAACATGTTGATCTGGTTTTCAAGCTGAAAGATCTGCACGTACTTTATGACAGAAAAGTCTGGGTGTGCACCTTAAGAGTGCCTGCCTGTAAAAATCAGACAAATTCTTAATTTCCCGGCAAGGGTCGAAAATTCGATTTCGCTCATATTCTTATGGTAGATAGGCTAGGGCATGACAAAACTACTGGATAGTTTTTTTAGGAAAATATCCTTTTATTCCAAAGAAATATGCAAATTACCAAATTCCGTTAAAATCATCATTTGACGCACCATTTTGTTAAGCAAGTTTGAGAGCCTTGCATGCAAAACTACATCATTCTTCCGTCTTTAAAACACTCAAATATTTTTGTGCAATGTTTAAATGTGTACTGGGTTGATTTTAGGGAAAGTTGCGTTGTCATTTTGGGTGCAAAATAATTAAATTTCAAAGACATGTATTTCATTCACTTAAAAGTACTTCGTGAATATAATTAATTTTCACCATGTGCGAAACCTTCAAATGGATCAAGCTTCTGGTGGTTGAATTGCAGAAGGATGGTCTACAGATTCCTGTAAAAATTTCTTTGGGCGAATGATTGTGAGCGACGCAAGAGCTTTTCAAAGTACGTCAAAAACGCAAACATTTGGCCATCCGTCATCAAATTTCAATTTACGGGTTAGACATATATTTTAGCATGCGCCACATGACTTGACCTATGTTAAGTTGAAATAGACACAGAGCTGATAATTTTGAAATGTTCTAACCTCATTTGCTGTAAAAGGCAGGTCCAAAGCCGATTTGACGTGTTTCTCTCACCATTTGTCGCACATAAAGCAGAAGTTCGCTTTTGTTTACATAACGTCTGATGTACATCGCCAACTGTCAACTTATTTAACGGTCGAATACCATGAATCTGTGACCCTCTTTCAACACATATGATCACCACTGCATCTAAGTCAAAAACGGTTAAGTCATTTGTAGATAGTTGCTTGCTTTGCACAACACCAAACTATTACGGTTGATCATCATGGTTTGATGGCTTGATGGCTTGAATCCTTGCTTGAAGCGGTTCCTTGTTCGTCACGCAATGCTGTCATCCCATTTTAGGGGGTAGGGGTAGGACAATTCCTATCCTGATACGTAAAGTTCCGTAAGGCTTGGAATCACTGGGAGCACACAATTGTGTTGAGTAGGAAGAGATTGAATTAAGAAATGAAAAGAATGAATAGTTTACCATTGCCCCTGTTGTTATATTTTACTCGACCACTGCTACCTACATGCCCTGCGTAATACTGTAACGCTAAACTCATACCTAGGTCTTTTCGTGCTATGCAATTATTTTTGGTTTTTACACGTAATACAGTGGGCTACCCTCGGGGAAATGGGTGGTGACCGCTTAATGGGGCTAGCCGCTCAAATAGAGGTTGGTGTACCTTGAATATTTAATTTTTCACCATCTTTCTGTGCTTATGAACATCACTGCATCTAAGTCTAAAACGGCTGAGTCATTTGTAGATAGTTGCTTGCTTTACGCTTCGCCAAAATATTGCGTTTGATCGATTGCTGACCATTGTTGATAAACGTGTCGGCCCAGCACAATCTTACAGCCGTTATTTGTTCGTCACACAATGCTGTCAGGGCATACGCTGCACATTATAATCTATTTTGTATAGAGTACTCTCAGGATAACTGAAACAATTTAATCATTGTTCATCTGTTTGTTCATATATATAATAATATGTGTATATTTATATAATCGTGTTCCATAGTGTACGTGGCGTCGGTCCAAATCACGTTCATTGTACGTTCTGACGTTTCAGACAACAGCTGATAAAGCTAGTGCCTGTACTCACTAGAATTTTAAGAAAATCGCCATAAACAAATTATAGATCAATGAAGCAAGAACTACCTGAAATAAAAATAGGAAATCACAACGTGTCTAATTCGTGAGAAAAACAGACTAAATAGCCCTAGCCCTGGCCATGCCATTTTATTTGGTGTATTTTGTTTGCTTGGTGGCAAGGCATTGGTATGTAACAGAAAACAGTGGACTGTTGTCAATACAGTCCAAAATTATCGTCAGTAAAATATTGTAAATAAAACACCTATTGACCGGTTACCTCTGCGGCCACCATTTGGTCATTCCGATAAGGGTTTCATTGTCTTTACCCCTATTAAGCGGCCACCCAAAATTTAAGAACTTTGTTTTGGAAAGGGCGATGGCAGATAAGAGTCTGAAACTGAAGTGCATGACGAGTGATAATTCAAACACACGTCTATCATGATTGTCTTGAATTGACTCCATGTTCGCCAAGAAATTTATAGCCCGACAGTGAAAAAATTAAATATTCAAGGTACACCAACCTCTATTTAAGTGGCTAGCCCCATTAAGCGGTCACCACCCATTTCCCCGAGGGTAGCCCACTGTATTACATGTATAAACCAAAAATAATTGCATAGCGCGAAAAGACCTAGGTATGAGTTTAGCGTTACAGTATTACGCAGGGCATGTAGGTAGTGGTGGTCGAGTAAAATATAACAACAGGGGCAATGGTAAACTATTCATTCTTTTCATTTCTTAATTCAATCTCTTCCTACTCAACACGATTGTGTGCTCCCAGTGATTCCAAGCCTTACGGAACTTTACGTATCAGGATAGGAATTGTCCTACCCTTACCCCCTAAAATGGGATGACAGCATTGCGTGACGAACAAGGAACCGCTTCAAGCAAGGATTCAAGCCATCAAACCATGATGATCAACCGTAATAGTTTGGTGTTGTGCAAAGCAAGCAACTATCTACAAATGACTTAACCGTTTTTGACTTAGATGCAGTGGTGATCATATGTGTTGAAAGAGGGTCACAGATTCATGGTATTCGACCGTTAAATAAGTTGACAGTTGGCGATGTACATCGGACGTTATGTAAACAAAAGCGAACTTCTGCTTTATGTGCGACAAATGGTGAGAGAAACACGTCAAATCGGCTTTGGACCTGCCTTTTACAGCAAATGAGGTTAGAACATTTCAAAATTATCAGCTGTGTCTATTTCAACTTAAGATAGGTCAAGTCATGTGGCGCATGCTAAAATATATGTCTAACCTGTAAATTGAAATTTGACGACGGATGGCCAAATGTTTGCGTTTTTGACGTACTTTGAAAAGCTCTTGCGTCGCTCACAATCATTTGCCCAAAGAAATTTTTACAGGAATCTGTAGACCATCCTTCTGCAATTCAACCACCAGAAGCTTGATCCATTTGAAGGTTTCGCACATGGTGAAAATTAATTATATTCACGAAGTACTTTTAAGTGAATGAAATACATGTCTTTGAAATTTAATTATTTTGCACCCAAAATGACAACGCAACTTTCCCTAAAATCAACCATGTACACATTTAAACATTGCACAAAAATATTTGAGTGTTTTAAGGACGGAAGAATGATGTAGTTTTGCATGCGAGGCTCTCAAACTTGCTTAATAAAATGGTGCGTCAAATAACGATTTTAATGGAATTTGGTAATTTGCATATTTCTTTGAAATAAAAGGATATTTTCCCAAAAAAACTATCCAGTAGTTTTTGTCATGCCCTAGCCTATCTACCATAAGAATATGAGCGAAATCGAATTTTCGACCCTTGCCGAGTTATTTTCCATTTTTATGGACAGGGACTCTTAATGTCTTGTCTTGGAATGCAACTATACAGTCAAGGAATGGATGGATCACTTACCTTAGGTGTTGAGAATCTCTCTTAAGCATAGGCTCTTCAGAAAAGATCTGGTTCTTCAAAGCTATGCCTGGCAAGAGGGAGTTACAACTTTACTTTCAAACATTCATGCACACTAGGTGACTTGCAATAATTGCAAGATGCTAGTGGAAAACCCTCCTAAGTGACTATTTAGGTCAAAAAATTTTTTTCGTCAAAAGTGCCCGATTTTTTGCATATGGCTTTCAATTTACTTACCTAACAATGCCTTGCTGTTTTTTTCGCGTTTGCTTTTCGTTTTTGAGAAAATCGTTTTCGAGAAAATCGAAATTATTATTGTTCAAATTATGCATACTTTATATTGTGTAGTAATTAATGTTAAAATTTTTTGTACCTTTAGAATATTCCTCATCCCTCTCTAAGGCCTTAGAAATCATAACAAGGCAGGCTGTAATTAAACAAAACCATAATATTAATAATACCTATTAATTTATAATATCAATAATACTAATATCTACTGAATCAGCCATTCCCCTTATGTTGCATTCTTAGGTAAGATTCTTTACTCTCAAAGTTACTCTCTGAATAAAATAATAGGCAACACCTAACAGGGCTCCAAAAAGAACTAGAATTCCAGCTTACCCTTCAGACAACAGCTCTCAAATTTTGCTCACCCTGGGCAAGACTTAGTTTATTTTTTTTGGTTGGCAAAGGCCTGGGCCTTTGCCTGTCAGGCAAGTGTGAATGAAAGTTACTTGCATGGTAGGAAAATCTACTTGTCCCGGACAACCAGTCAGCAATTTTTTCAAGCTCTGCTTTATTATTGGAGCAACACCAAAAAAAACATGGGATAAGCACTATCCACTGAGAAAGAGCAGAATAGGTTGTTTCGCTTCCCGCCATAGAAATGAAACAAAAGAAATTAAAACTTCTTACATTGATAGGCCTTTCGGTTCTTTTAATCCCAGCTCATAGATAGAACAGAGTATTTATACCTAATCGTACCTTACTGGTATGCTTCATTGGCTTATCAGGTGAGTTTGGTTGAGCTATGTTCCCTATTACCCATGGCAAGACCAAACAAACCAATTTGGCCAAGCGATCATGATATCATGGCCACGTCAGGTTGGTGACTTGATATCGCAGGATATCAGGACAACAGACATGGCTCCTGACTAGCTAATTGTGAATTGGGTATGGTAATGTGATGAAGCAAATCTTCCAAATTATACTGTTGAACATACAATGTACTTACTGTAGTAATCTCCAACAGCATACAACACAGTACACAGGAAGTCTAAACAAGGCCAATGCTTTGGATTACACTTCAAACCCTATACAGGGGTGGAAAACATGGCAAATTGATTAAAAACGATTATATAAGTCAGCTTGATGAGCTAAATTAGTTGGTTGTATCTACAACTGTTAACATTTACTGTTAACAGTGTTCGGCGGAGAAAGGCAGCCCAGTAACTTTCCCCTAAAAGTAATCGATTTATTAACCCAGGAGGTATATGTATACCCTTGTGGCTAGTAAAACAAAATAACAACGTCTATAAATTTCTAATACAGCATTTGAAAACTATTTTCGAAGTTTTCTAGTATAGACACTACAGACCTCTTCAAACGAGCGTCGAGCTAGGCAAAGATCAAAAGTCTTCAGAGCCACTATGCCAAGATGATACCACACAGTCACATCAGAGTCATCTAGGGCAACAGCCTGCATAGGGACAGGATCAGGCAGTCAAAGATGAAGAAAATACCATAAATTAAAGATTAAGGTTAGAAAGTGGATGAGAGAAGGCCTGTACAACATGTTTCATCTGTACCAGGTCATCTAACTTCGTCACTGTTAAATATCCTAAGGATTTATGAGGAACATTGAAGGTTAAAACTCAAAGATTCAACCATTTAAATAAGATGCGCTTTAAAACTATCTTACCTGTAGTTCACTCTTAGTGCTAGGACACAAGTGATTTGAATGCCGGAAGAGCAAGAAGAAGAAAGGTCCCTCACCTGAAGATATGCATCTATTGATTTCTCCCATTGTTCTCTCTTCTCTGCCAGTGAAGCCAGATTTTTGTATGCTGAATATTTCAGCACATGTCCAGGTTCAACCAAGCCTGCATCTTCCTCTGGTGGGGGAGCCTATTAAAAAGAAACATTCATTCCTTTTTGCATTCATGATAAACATTTCACCTGGGAAATAATAACTACATGTAAAAGGTAAAGGGAAAACCTCCACTTATAGTTACATTGTAAGATAACAGAAGGCCACCAATTTAAGGTAGAACTCTGTCCATAGTTAATTACAGTACAAACATGAACATGTTCCCTGTTGCACTTTCTACATGCACCCTTTGTAAGATCACATGATACCCAAATACAAACTATTTAATATGTAAAGTGCCTACTTTGGATTGTCTTACAATTTTAACCATTACCTTCAACTCCTCTGTATCATTTTACCTTAGCTACTAATATCACATGCCGTCTTATGTTTGCAGGGACAAACATAAAGTAAAACACCATTTTAAAAATTAAAGTGCTTACCTCTTTAACCAAAGCAGAATTTAACAACTGATTATAAGCTTCCTCTGACGCTACATAATCTCCTTTCTGCTGCAAGGCTAGGCCTTTGTTATATAGCTCCAAAGCCTCTGATTCCTAATAAAGACAGTGTTAACAATATTCTATCATAATTGTTGTGATTTGGGGATGTTGAGGGATATTATTTTTCAGGAACTTTAGACCCAGAGGCTTTAGACTCAGGTGACTCTTTCTCTAACTCTCTCTTGAGCAAAACTATCATAAGTATTACCAGCAAGGGAAAAATGTCCATATGGCCTCACTATTATGTACATGTAAGAATGTTTAAAATTTCTTGTAGGGCTGTTATTAAGGGCTGTAACCAATAACAATAGGCCACTTTCCACATATTAAAATTCAGCTTGATAGCACAGCCTAGAGCACAAAAACAAAAGAAATGAATAAACATGCCATTCAATTTCCTTTGTTTGTGTCCTCTAGGTCTCACTGCCAAGCTGAATTTTAATATAACAAAAACAGTCTATTGTTGCATGTGAGCACGCCCAATGGGCCCTGGATCTTATGGATGAACTTGGCTGCTGATAATTCACTCGCAAATCAGCAAGTTTGTCACGGGTGTGAAGATCAAGGGATCAGGAGCCTCAAAACTTAATAACAGCCCTGTCTTTCACACTATCCTTTGCACATGAATGGGGGGGGGGGGGTGATATGGATCCTGGCAGGGGGTAAGGTAGAGTTAGGGACTGCAGGGGTGGGTGATGCGCATGCTTTTTTTTAGAACCCCTCTAAAAGGTAATAAAACTGGTTTGAAATATTTAAAGCAGAGGTAAAAATTGAACTACGGCCCATACAAAACGCAGCGTATGCGTACATATCTCTCAGTAACTTACCACTTTTCAGAATTTAGGAATTTTTTAATTTTTCAAATATTCTTAGCTAAACGAAATACGTAAAACTTTCCACAAAGAAAATCAATTCTCTGTTCGCACATGCACAGCTAGCTGTCATATATCATAACATCATATTAAGTTCCTACCTTGGCTTGTTTGACACTCTCCTGAGTGGGTTCATGGTCACTTTCCTCACTTGAATCATCATTCAAAGCACACAGACGAATCTTAGAAAACATCAGCAGCAAACTGTTAGAGCCTCATACTGGAAATGCTTAGGAACTGACCGTGAACGCTCTAGTACAACTTAATAAACAATATTAAACAACAATAAACATACCATAGTCAATTTATCTGCAGTGATATTCAGGTACCATTTGATTAAATATTAACGCTATTAATGGCAAGAACACCTTCAAAGCCCCTTACAGTTAAATAGCGGGGTCATTTTTAAGCATAAAACTTTGCGAGCAGAGACGAGAAAAATCCGCCATTTTGCCTTCTTGGCGGGAAAGGCTGCTAAGCTGTTCTGCTCAAAGCGTGGCTACAAAGGTACTAGTTCCAGTTTCCACGCACACTTCAGGACAAAATGGCTGACGTTCGCGGGGTTTTCAAAGATTTCATTTTGGAAACGTTTTACTCTGGATAATGTCTAGGCTCACACAACAAAGTGGCGATGACAGTCGTTACATTCTCGTGGCCAAGTTGGACAACGCGAGGAATCTTCTCAACATCCTGAAAGCTGTACATTTCAAAGAGGTAAGTTTGCAAAGCTAACTGCGCATTGATCATTGGTTCTTTTAGGAATACAGGAGAATAATCAAGCTGCTTGATCTTTAGAACACAGTCAAGGTATGAAATTAATTATGCAAGAGATCAAGGCAAATGTTGAATTAAGTTTGCACAGGCGGTTTAAAACAGAGGAGTTGGGGGTGGGGGGGCGGGGGGGGGGGGGGAGGTGAGCCTGAGAGGCCTGAGGAGCACTCCAGTTAGCTAAGCTGTGTATGATTGGCTCTCATCACCCCCGCTTTAGACCTGCTGTTTTAATGCGCTTACTGTTACATGTCACAAATATTGCATCAGTCACTTCCATCATAAATCAGCCAATATTTGCCAGTTTTAAACCAAGACCATGAAACTAATAGTAAAAATTAGTTGTGTGTTGGTTAAAAAAGATTATGGTAGACAACACCATGGTTGGATCAGATTCTTTGCTTTGGTGTGATGATCATCTCAGGCAATACTTTTAACTAACTCTTGTTCCAAATTATATCTGAAGGACTAGCAGAACAAGAAAGCTTTTCAGTGTTGGCATCACTTACCAGTTTCTTTAGCGTCAGGTATATAGGGGAATTACTACATGTGAAGGATCCAGAGGTACCAAAAATGGACTCGGGGGTAATTAAAGATGGGCTGCATCTTGCTCAAAAAGAGGGACCAGAGACAGAGTGAATCTAGACCCTTTCTTACTCCCATAAGGTGGGCAAGATGGGAAATAAACTGTATTACTGGCCATAATGTTGGTTCAGGTTTTTTACCAACAAGGTGCAGTAGGATTGGAGGTGAGTGAGCGCCTTTTGAATAGGATCCTAGACATTTTTGTAAGTTTTCTCCTAAATGTGTCAAGTTGTGGACATTATATTGTTGCCAATGTTTCCAATATGTTGCCATTATTTGTTATTCTTAACAGTCAGCCACCTGTTTTGTAAGTAACAATGGTCTCAAGGTGACAGTTGAAGATGCCAAGTGTGTGCAGGCCAATGCATTTGTCCAGAGTGGAATCTTCCAGGAATATATTTTCAAAGAGGAGAGTGCTACCTTCAGGATAAACCTAAATGTCCTTCTGGTAATAAATTTTAATTTCATAAACTTAAGGTTAGAAAAGAAGTCAAAGTTAGTGTAAAGATATGCCATGTCATATCATACTAGACATGAAGTACTCTTTGACAAATTGCCACTCCATTTCTGGAGCGGATCTTGAGGGGTGACCAAACTCCTAAATTAAAAAAAAATGAGATGTTATAACCCGGTGACTTGGCCTCAGAATGCCAGAAAACACATTTCCGAGGACTTCAATTTTAAACATTTTCCAGGTGAGGATGCCCCCGGAATCCCCTACATGGGGACCGTCTTTGGCAAGCCGTATCTAAAACCCCCTTCTTCTAAAATCCTGTATCTGCCCCAGCATTTGAAAAACTGTGTGTTCTTACAAGCCACCTAAATAAATGGTGTTTTCTCAACATAATTCTTGACTAGTTGGATACAAAAATTAGGTGTTTTTTATCTTAATGGCATTTTTGTCAATGCATTTATCAAACAGTTTTGTTCCTGAAGGACTCTTATAGGTGAAGAATCAACTGAAGGTGAAAACAAAAAGCTTTTGAGACATATTTTGGGCCAAATTGTGGTTCCTAATAGTTCCAAAATAATGCTATACAAGGTCATTAATTCAGCTCAACAATAATTAATCATCCTTTATTTTTTTTCCAGGAATGCCTCAATATTTTTGGTTCCTCTAAAGACACTGGAACTTGTACTGCTCTGAAGATGTGCTATGCAGGATATGGCTCTCCTCTTATCCTCATGTAAATAGATATAATTTTATACAGTTTTGTTTTATCCTAACTGTGTACCTTGCTGGTAAATAAGACCCTTCCAGTTTAAGAAGGTTGGCCTTGATTTGTCACACCATCCCAAATTTGATTGACAGATAGTTTACTGGCAAAGCTCTGTCAGACTAGCCAGTTCTGAGCACTGATTTACTAATGATTAAATGAACTTTTCAAAAACTTAGTAAATTTGACTGGCGTTGGTGTTACCATAGCAATGCATTGGTGGTGGTATTATTAATACTGGTTCATTATGGGAAGCCTCTATTATTTCTAAACCATGATTGCTCAAATATTTCTATTAACTGGCTAATAATTCATGGTTTTTGGTAAAATTATTCACAGTTATTCACCCAGTCACACAGACATTCTAACAGTAGAAAACAACTCAAGGGCCAGTGTTGAATGAGTATTGCATTGTTTTGTGATATGTGGTTCTGAGTTGATGATATTCAATATTGAAACACTAATGATTGTATCTTGTAAGGCTAGAGGAAGGAGGTGTTCTAACAGATTGTAGCATTCAGACTCAAGAGCCAGATGAAACTTTGGATTTTGACTTCAGTAGTGCAGAGGTCCTCAATAAGATTATCATGAAAGTAAGAAGGAGAGCACTTTGTTATATAACAATCATGTCATGAAAGATGTGGTTATTGGTCTTCGTAGTGTAAGATAAGAAGTGAAGTCAACTGAACATTACTTTGGTTGTCTCTTGACTTCATCAGTTTGAAGTGTTGATTGCTAACAACCAAAAGGGACTCCATCAAACATGAAACATTCTCGTACAAACACCTAGCATCCATGTCCAAACAATGATCACGAACCCAGTAGCTAACAGATTGACCAGACTTGCTTGTACATTCGTATTGTGTAAGGTCCAAGTTATGCTTGGTCCTTCTGGTTTGGAATAAAAACATATTGATCAACATATTAAGTTTCTTTACTTAGTTATTGATTACGAGTTTCATAAAAACTTGTTCAACCTAGCAAGTAGCTAGTCAAACTGAGATTTATACAGCAAAGTACCTTATGGTTCCAATGCTACTTCACTATGTTATGATACAACTCGCTATCAATAAATGAGGAGGTGTGTAGAAGACTGAATGATGTCAATACTACTCTAAGTTCTTGAATTGTAAACCAAAATGCTACTTTTCATATTGCAGTCAGAGTGTTTAAAGGAAGCCTTCAGTGAACTGGACATGACAAGTGAAGTGTTACAAATCCTGATGTCACCAGATAACCCGCACTTTAGGCTGTCAACCTTCGGCCATGCTGGCAGCACCCATGTAAGTTTACAGTTATTTGATTCTACAATCACTTTCATTGTTGATATAGAAGTCTGAAATACTCCCATATGGGATGGATTCTAAGGTGGCTGGCTTAATATTTTCTAAAGAACCAGAGTAACACTCCCACAGTAAAAGGTCAGAAATGATTACTGTCTGCCCTAGGGGTGTAAATCAAGGATTCTGATCTCACTTAGCGAGCTCATGATGAAATGCCACTATTTTTAGCTGTCAAAGTATCTTTCAGGGTGCACTTGAAGAAATTAAAATAAAACAATTCTTATTTCCATTTTAAGGCTCGATTTCTGCCGGTCTTGAGTTCAGTATACTAGCGCATCAAGGTGTGAGCTCCTATCCTAAGTAGTGGCTGGTAAATCGAGCCTTTTCAGAGCTATCTTTTAGGGGTCAAATAAAGCTCCTACCATGCCCAAATTGGTCTCCTTTAGGGGTTTAATTTAAATTTTCCGATGAGCATCCCTGATCTTTTCATTTGGGTGTTCCCCCCAAGGATTTTTCCTAGCAGCCAGCTACTATTGGTAAGCCTGCTTCCATGTATGTGTGGTGCCAAAGAGAATACCAAGTTAGGAGTGATAACCCTAGCAGTATACAGAGGAGAAAATAGGATGCCAGTTTCGACACCACTTAGGACTAAGCTGTAGGGAAAGACAGTCCACACAATTTGGCATATTTGGTCTTGTGAAAGTATTAAAGCATCCAAATTGATTCTAATGTTGCAGTCCGATTTTCCAAAAGATTCTGACATGGTGGAGTCATTTGAGTGTCAACAGACTCAGACAAACAGGTATGTTAAAGAAATTCGATACATGTACGCCTTGTAACATGTAACTACACAAACTTAGGAGACACTTGGTATACATTATTTTGCACTAGAGCAAGATTACTAAGGTGAAGTGAGAGAACTTCAACTAAAAGACAGACTTCAGTCCTACATCATGACTAGTCTAGCCATTGAATCGGGCATTACAGTTGTAATATACCTAGGCAAAGGTCATTGCACTGAGCAAAATAAAAGTTTTCAAAGGCCAAACATCCTTCCAATTAAGAAAAAAAAAATTAATTACAAAATTAATCTCTCTGCACCTAGGTATAGGATCAGCCTTCTGAAGCCATCTACTAAGGCACTGCAGCTGTCCAGCAAAATTTCCATCAGGATGGATGGTAGAGGATTCCTCTCACTACAGTACATGATCATAAATGAAGATGGGCAGGTCTGCTTTGTGGAATACCTGGTTCGTTTCTTGTTATGGACATTTTCAATGATATCAAAATTGAGAAGTTTTTATTAACACCATTTCTTCACTCAATTTTTCTTGTATTTCTTTCAATGATGCCTTGGAGAATTTTGACGAAACATTGTTAGATAATCCTTAATTTATAACGAGCATTTTCTTGTGTTTTAACTTGTTTAAAAGGTCTGCAAGTTCAAACATTCTAATTCCATTCACAGACAGCTAAGTTCTCCTTGTGGGGATGTGACAAAGTTGAAACAGGCAATATCTTTCTTGACGAAAGTTCAAGGCTCTATTGTCACTAAAGTTTTATAAAAGGACTTTGAAACAGATCCAAAAAACATTAAAACTGTCACTGTTGTAATGCTGTCCATTTTGATTTTGCCTAATTTTCCTGTTCCCTCTCTCATGTCAAAGGCATCATACATGCACTGCCATAAGTCAATCTGCCCACAGTCATGCTTTTACAGAAAACAATAGACCCTTTGCATAAATGGCACCTAAATTTGAATAGCAATACTTTATACATCCTAAGTTTCGTACTTCTTTTTATTTTGATGATTCTCCAGTGTGCTCCAGATGAAGAAGTTGATGAGGATGATGAAGAGGATCTTGGTTAAATGAACAGAAAAGCAAAAGCAAATAAATTGGTCAATATCACAAGGAAGTGTTAGAGATTAGCCTTGCAGAATGAAGACATTCACAAGGCAGAGCTCTACTCAAGGAACCAGAAACATTTCCTTACACATTTACAATGTATATTGTTGTGGGAAACATTTTGTTGATCAACCATTGGTTAGCATTTTAGCAATGGTGGGTCACATCATAGTCAACTGGAAAATATGTGTTTCTTACAACTTTCAGTTCTCCTGGAAGCACAGGGGATTTGAAAACTGCAGATCTTTACACAAAAACATCCATAATGGGTATCCAAGAGTACCCTGTTCTACAAACGAATTCAACCTACCCAGCCATTCCGGCTAAACATTAATTGTGTAGTTCCAGAAAATATCCATAGATCTTTTTTAAGACCCACCCCCCAACACCTCTGGAAATTTCAATTGAGCCTCATACATTACTTTAATTGTTTTGTTCTTACAACTCCCCCCCCCCCCCACCCCCCAGGAAATTCCAATCCCTTCTTTGGGGGGAGTAAGGTTGTTGTCTGGAACTGCACATTGGGAATGTACTTACAGTGGGTAACACTTAATTTTAAAACGACCCCACTACACTAAATAACAACTGAAAAAAGATCTATCTGGTCAATATATTTTTAACCATGATGCTACTCCTGCATTAGGATGAATTTCTAAATGAGTTGCAACTTTCAGTAAGATTTTCTGTTCGTGTCATTTTTGCCCTGTATACAGAAGAAAAAAAGAACTTTGATTACTGGTAGTTTCTTTTAATCCTAGATTATTCCTAGCCAGCTTCCAAACAACCAAATGCAGACTCTCCTTTATCAACCATCCTTGGTTGAAGCTGCTAAGGAAACGAAAGTCTACAAAACAGTAAAAATAAATCATCTTGAAACCACACCAGTCATACTTTTCACCATTGATAAATAATTTTAATTTTTAATGATGGTCATTGGAAAATATTTGATTTCACATTTTGAACTACTACCAGTAATTACAGTGCACTGTACAGTCATGTTACAAAATTGAGATGCCTTGATTGATTTTGTAAATATTATTTTAAAGACGGTGGATGATTTTTCTTGAACTCAGAGTAATAAAAAATTTTTGAGGAAAGATGTTGAAAGCTAATAAAAATAATAAATTACATTTATTATAACCCATCAAATATTTTTTGCTCGCACGCAGATGGTCTAAACGCATTACGTGACCGAATACGCCCAGCTAAAACTGGGAAATATCTGAGTGATATGTGCGTGTTGCAAAAAATATGTGAAGGATAGTAAACACTGACCCTAGTCTCCATTTGGCACAAAAATGTGCTCAGATATTTGTCCTTGGACATTATCTGTTCCGCAAAGCTCACAGTTTTCCTCAAGCTATGCTCCCGGAAAACTGTTTGCTTCTTGGAACAGATAATGTCCGCAGACAAATATTCAAGCACATTTCTGCACCAAATGGGAGCTATAATTGTTTATATATAATCATGGAACATTTGGAATATTTCCTTCAGATCACTAGAATTACATCACCAGCCACACAAATCATTCCAAGATAGAAATTGTACTCTTTTTGATATTTCTGAAAACAAAATGCTCCATCACTTTGAGCTCAAATAAAACATTCACAGTATATTTTTATGAATAATTATTTTTCTCTTTGTTCATGGTAGAAGTAATATTATTAGCCGAGTCTATACAAAGTATGGGGATTTCTGTTCAAATGCTCAATAAAGTTGATTTTCTATCACATCTGTCATGGTCACATAAAAGTTCTGTTTACTTGCTTTTCTGTTTAAGTGTTAATAGTACCACTTGCCACGAATGCAATAACCAAAGATTATTTTTTTTAAAAAATGATTAATAGCCTTGTACATTGATTTTATTATACTATCATAAACTTTACCTGATGATGTGAGAGGCATTTCATGACAAGATTTTGCATTTGGAAACATTTAAAAACTCTGTTGTTGTCAGGGCATGTCACAAGCTTCCCAAGGAAATGTACCACAGTGTGCACATAGTAACCATGGTGACAAAAACAACACCATTCCACTTCACATGTTTTGCACTGAATGTGTTGTTAAATGCCAAAGTTTAGTTGGGAGTAAACAATGTTTCAACTTTACTCAGACAACAATGGATTTTCACAAAAAGTTCTGTTATAAAAGGGACCTGGCCCAGCCTTTTTCACACCCAGTAGTCAGTCAACCATGAAGGCAAACACAGAAGACAAACTTGTGCATTTTCACCACATTTACAGATAATTTGGGCTCACGTTTCCTAAATAATATAATAATACATTTTTGAAACAAAGACAAGTCATGCTTTTTCTGAATCAATTGCTAAGGTTTAGCTTTATGAGATTTTGGAGTACGGGCGGTGCGCAGGACAGTTGATTCCACAACATGTCAGGACTTCAAAAGCACAAAGTAGTATTTTGCACCATACTCAGGTGATGTGGATGGAACCATCCCTTTGTGGTTGAGCTTC
The DNA here is from genome assembly GCF_042242905.1 of Orbicella faveolata. Classification (NCBI taxonomy): domain Eukaryota; kingdom Metazoa; phylum Cnidaria; class Anthozoa; order Scleractinia; family Merulinidae; genus Orbicella; species Orbicella faveolata. Next base: position 7,912,259 of record NW_028301577.1, read on the forward strand.
TTGCAAACTAGCAGCAAAACATGGTCACAAAACTATCCTCACTAACTTCACGTCTACTGTAGTAGAAACAAAATGTACCACTTACATTTATACCCTATCTCAGCCTATTTAGAATTAATGAATTTAATAAGCTATTCCTTGAAAAAAAAAAAATGCCTTTACATGTAACTTTAGGTAACCTTGAAAGAGTGGTTTGTGTGATACTCACAACTAACATCTTCTCAAACTTTTATTTTTACAAATTTTAATTTGCATTTTCTCTGCCACAAATAGATCTCATCTAACCCAAAATCCTTTTGATTGACAATGTTCATTGTTTTAAACAGGAACAAGACACATGCAACAGTTAAAATTCATGATAGACATCAACCATTTTCAAACTGAGGGAGACACATTTACCACTCCACTGGCATGAATTTATGCTCGCTTGAACAACGTATGAGACAAAAATGGTAGAAAATATGTCAAAAAAATTTAATATCACTAATTTCAAAGTTACCAGGTACTTAGATAACTGGATGACTGCTTTGTTTTTCATGAGCTGGCAGAGCACCATGGACATCCACAGGAACTATCAATGCATCTCTTTCATCATGAAAATCTTCGTCATTTCTCAACACCTGGTTTTCGTCACCATTTGCAAGGTAAGTATCAGCTGCGATTGATCCTAACAAGGAACTATCATCTTCGTTTGCTTGAGTATACTCCTCTGCTGCGTCACGATCTTTGACCAAATACCATGAGCATATTATGAAACAGAGTCCTCCCAGGACAGAAATAAACGTAGTCATTAGAAGAGAATACTCCATGCTTCTTGCACGATCTGTGTCGCTTACTCTTGAGCCTCGAATTTGATCCGAAATCTGTAGGAATAAAAACCTAAATTCAGCCTCTAAAACTAGCAACAGTAAAATTAATACACGCAACTCAGTTTGACTTAACAATTTATGTACTCCCAAAGACGGCATAGGGTTGACGAATTATCACACCTTAACTGGAACTTCTGGAATTATGACACTGGTTCTTTGTTATGATAATCATAATGCTGGTAGTTACTGTTGAGTAAACTGCATTAGACTTGAGCCAATGCTGGTGTGCGGCATTTCAGAGCGGTCATGTGCCATGAGGTATATGGGGCTTTGTAGGGCTTATATAATTTTTGTGTTCTTTGCTGCCTCACCCCCTTCTTACTGTTAGTTGTGGTAAGCATGTGGGTTGGTAGGTATCTCTACTGATCTTTCAGTGTAACAGTGCCTGGTGGTTGCCACTCTCAAGTGTGCAACGGATATATGCATGTTGTGCCCAGTGCTTGGGTCTTGTCTGGCACCACCATCTCTGATGCTCTTTTACCAAGTTCATCAATGAGTTTCAATTGCCTTTTACCTGCCCCTTGAATGATTACTGAATTTTTGCCATTTAATGATGTTGAAGAATTTTTGTGTTAAAACTACGCAGTAAAGTAAACAGGAACAATGGTTGACTCTTACTTCACCAACTAGCCATGGACTGCCAGCATCACCAAGTAAGTGCGAGAAAAGAATCTGAACAGCTTCGGCAGTGGAACGACGTGAAGGAATGATTGTATACTACAAACAAAAGATCATTTTAGAGAAATAAATGGAGAAGAGGACCCATAACAGAATTTTCCAAGCTCCCAAAAGGAGACAAATCCATGACCTTGGACACTCTAAACACTGAGCTATGGGAGACTCGTGGTAAGTAAGATCATAAACCAGCTTCTTTTGTGACACATGCCCTGCTAACTACAAAGCTCACATTTTAATCATGTCGAAGTGGTGAACATAAATTATGACAAGTGGAACTGTGACTTGAAGGAAAGTGAAATTTAATGAGGTGCATGAAAGTCAAATTACTCAGAAAATGAAATTTTCAACATTTATTTCACTTTCTGCCGTCACCATTCCACTCATTATGATCCTATAAGAGTTTACAAAGTAACATTATAAGTTAAAGTACTACAAATAATAAAATAATATTCATATAGGTAATCATAGGGTTTCGAGTTCAATTTGGAATTAATTTGCATGAGTGAGTTTTTCCAAAAGCTGAAATTGCACTCGCCGAAGCGGCTCGTGCAATTTCAGCTTTTTGAAAAACTCACAAGTGCAAATTAATTCCAAATTGAACGAGAAAAACCATATGATTACTTATTAATAATATAAACATGAAAAAATTTGCATGGAGGAAGTGAGAGAAGATCTTTCTTAAAGGCATTTTTTTCTCATTCGAGAAAACGTTTTCAAAGTTTCTGCACAAAATATTCTTCATCGTTTTACGTGATATCATTTGCTTAGAAAATCTCCTATTGTCTTTCAGCCAATCACAATCCAGAATTACGATGTGTAATTTGCACTGGTGTTACACTTTTTGCACTGGTGTTACACATTTTGCACTGGTGTTACACTTGAACTGCACTGCTCTCAGCCAATCAGAACCGAGTAATTTTTTCATGTATATATTAATAAATAAATATTATTACCGGTTCTGATAAACAGTAGATCTTCAGTTTTACCCTCCCAGTTGTTTTGAGGTATTTCAAACAATTATTGACAGCTAAATCAAGCATACTGTATGTCTCGCTCATTAGTTCTGACTCCTTTTCTCAAAAACTAACTGATGTTATTTATTGATTAATTTTGCAATTCTAAGCATTTTTAATCCAAACTATACATTGTCAGGCTTTTCAACATCACCAGTTTGCTGGGTGGACAATTTTTTTTTTTTTTTTAAAGCCTTTAGTTTAAGCCAACATTTGATTCTGATGCCAGGAAACATTTGAACTTTTGTTCCCTGCCACTAACTCTTATAGTTGTGACAACACATAATCCATTAAAAAGGGCTCTCAGTTGGTTACTTTTTCCCATCTAATAAAAACTAGTACATTGTAGGTCAGTAACAAAATTATTTTGATTAGCTGTTAAATCCTGACACTCATTTAGTTTCCATTTAATTTGCCTTACCAGAACCATATCTCCTACTGGTGCCCAGTTCATAAAAAGTAACACTTCACCAAAGAATATAAGAGCCTGCAGTTAAATTGAGAAGTGCCAACATTAATTCACATTCAATTAAGTCTCTTGAGCCATGCACTTAAAGGAGGTTATTATTGAACACTCTTAATAAGTAACAAAATACATTAAGTTCTGTTACTCAATTTTGACTGGCTAAAGCATTCAATTATTAACTGCATTCAATTTTCTAAGCCAACATAAATGGAATCTAAGTCAAACTGACAGCTGTTGAATCAATACTTACATATGTGACTTTGATGTTTACAGATGCTAACACAAGACTGCCATAGAGAAAAGGTGCAGAACCAAGCAATGCAACAGCACACACAAGAGCATCAGCTTTTCTGTTTCGCACTCTGCATCTCCAAGCTATCTCGGCACCCAGCCACACACCCACTATTCCAGCTGCACAAGTGATTCCGCCAACCTTGAGACTTATGCTTGAATTTTAAAGGAAAAAAAAACAATTTTCCCTTTCAGTACAATGGTCATCGTTCATGCTAACTTCATCTGGATGGCAATCTAGATGAGATTGGGAGGGGGGATGGGGGTTGAGATTATTGTTGGGGGTACGGCACTCGAGGAAAACAGAAACAAGGAATCAACAGTTTTGCTTTAACTATTTCTCAGTAGTTATTATTTTCTTTGTTTAATAATCATGTCATAATGTTAATATGACCAGACCTATGTGACCAGATAATGGGTGCACAGAACATTAATGGTCAAGAGGGCAAATATTCTTTAGAACATGCCAAACATTTACCTGTCTATTAATCTAGCACCACCACCACCCCCCCCCCTGAATAAAAAAGACCTACAGCAGTTAATTTTATAATGTTATTAATGACAAATGAAATGCAGCTGACGTCCCACGAGATAGTTAACAAATCTAGCCTTGCATTTTTAACAGTACATTAGTGCAAACTCGTGAGACAAATCACTATAAATTAACAATCATGATGGAAATTTGAGAAGAAGAGAAATTTAGGAAACAGGAGCAAGTGTTTCCTACATTCCTTGAGTTTCTTCAAATTTTCTGGCAAGTGCTTTATAGCAGTATAATACATTTAAAACTTGGCTTCTTTATATGCTTCATGATACAGATTTACTGTGCATAAAGCAATAAAACATGCTTTTGTATGTCCTATACTCTGAAAAAGTAGAGCTTTTAAGTTAGGTAAAGCTTGTGAAGAATCCAAGCAGTTACTATAGTTTGTCTTATGTGATTGTCCGGGTGAGGTTAATTCTGAAAGGGACTGTTGTTGGTAACTTTTGTTTCAACAACCTGAGCTGAAGTCATCTTCAGAGTTAAATGAATAGTGTTAGTCAGTAGATGGTGTTAGAAGTCTGGTCCGTTGAAAGTGATTGTTCATTTTAGCCGTGATGATATTGGCGGAGAGACTAGTGTTAAGTTTGTCAGCAGTCATTGTCAGTTCTAGTAAGTTTCAATCTGGTGTAGTCTGACAGGAACTATGATAATTTTTGTTGTTACACAGCAAGAGAAGGAACAGGTTTGAGAAAAAGGGTTTCAAATAATTACATGAATTCAAACTATATAATAGAAAGTATATTGTACTGCTCACTCTGATTCAGTTGCATTAGTAAGTCCTTGAGCTTTGCTTGCATAGAGTAAGAATTTTGGTGCCCAAAATGCCAGGGCACCTGTCACAAACGACACACAAGTAAAACCCAGATCAAGCCAAATAAAGCTCTTCCTGTTAAAATAAAACAGAACAAATATAAAGAATTTCTACACATTGTTTTTCCAGGAAAAATAACAACACAAGAATGCTTATTTTCCATAGGCTGAGAAACAAGACAGGTGGACAATAGCTTGAGAATGATTTTATTATGTGGTACTGGTAATAAGTAATAATAATAATCAATCTTTATTTGTACTCATTCTTGCTAAAGAAAAAATTACAATTTCAATGAAAATATTAAAAGTAATAATTTGAGTACTAGCTGCCTGGAATAACCATAGGGGCTAGTGGAGCCAGGCAGCTAGTTAACATCAGCATTAAATAGAAATAAGTTGTTGTCTGCCATTGCTGGCCTTCCACAACCTAACCTAGAGTACATAACAATTTGTACAAGTCCTGAATCATTCTTATTTTTGACACAGTGTTGAAAAGGCCATGAGTAGAATGGTTAACCCACAAATGTAAAGCTTATGTAAGGAAAGAGGCTTAACATTTTCTCCCAGTGGTCTGCCAGGACCTACAAAAATCTTCTATGGTTCCTTGTTAAGACAAGCAACAGGTTCAAGGAAATATAGGTTTCAAATAATTACAGGAATGATTATATTCCAGCCCTCTATATACTTTGAATTCAACACCCTGTAACAAAGACTGTGTTAAGAAGCTGTACTTCTCTGGGCTGGTGACATACATGTAATGATGGTGCAAGCAAACAGAATTTGCATTTTGAATAAACAAGTTCAAGTACTTTCTTTCTTTTTTTTTTTTTGCAGTGTTGTTTAAAAGGAAATGAAAACATTTTATCTGTGTTTGGACTGAATTATTGAACCCTTCAGAAAGTACAGAAAAACTTGAAAAAGCCGTTGAAACACTTGCCTGTGGCATATTCTTTTTTCTTTCTCACACTTCCACTTGTGTTTCTACATAACTCAATAGAAACACAGAATGTTTCGGATTTCTTAAATCTAGGACTAGTAACTCAAGCACTTACACTGTTGTTAGGTACTTGAGGTCAGCCCACCAACTGGTTGTGTGATGGACAACTGAAGCTGAAACAGCATTAGGGTTTTCTCCCCTTTCTATGGCACCTCGCCTTGGTTCATGGACTACAAAAAGACACAGAATCACACACACTGCACCAATGATGGGAGTTACCTAAGAGAAAGAAAAACACCATAAGGCCAAGTAATTCTGTGAACAATTTTACAGTCTAAGTAAATCAATTTTCACTTTGAACAAAAATTTAGGTTTGTTTTAATGCAGTTAAATGCAATTTATCACAGTCAACAACAAGGAGCACAACTATTGCCTTTTAGCAGTCAGTGGCATTTAGATCTGCACATGCGCCAGGATTCTACATGTTCTTGGACCACGAGAGTTGTAGTAGTTTTTGCGCTGAGTCAGCATTTTCAATGAGCATTAGAGTTTCAAGCATGGGCTTCTCAGAGGTTGTTTCTTCTCCCATGTCCCTCCATCTCTTTACACTGTTTTTATCAGTGAGATGGGTGCCTGCTTTTTTCCCTTCCATGTGGAGGTTTGTGCCTAGGTTGTCAGGATTTGCCAATCATGAGAGCGGTCTCAATCTAGGAGCTGGCTGCCTATGGTGGAAGCTCCTGAATGTCTCAGGCACACTGTAATATCATGAAGGACACACACGGAGTAAAACAAAATACACTTTACTCGAGCACCACGCGATTACAACTGAGCTTCGAGCTATAACAGAATACTAAAAAGGCTAAAGCACCGCGGGAACAGGTCCCTGGAGGCACGTGCTAATGCATATTATAACACCCTCCCTTTTATGGATAAGGAAAAGAAAACTAGCTTATAAATACACAATACGAATAAGCATGAATTGATAAAGAAAGTAACTGAGCTCTGTGATAACGCGCTAAAGGTCTTAGTGTTCATGGCTTCATGTCAAAACAAAGTCATTTAAGTGTTTTGGTGGACGTCGCTGACGCACTGATCGTCTAAGCATCGGCTTGGGTGGTGACGTCACTGCAGCTGAAGGAACTTCCGAGTCACTCGGAGACGAGCTTCCTTGACTCGACGCAGGTAGACTAACTTCTCCAGAAGAACTTGTCTGCGACTCGTATGACTGTGCAAAAGAGGGAGCGGGCACCTCTGGTACCTCAGCAGATATCTCATTAGGCATCTCGTCTATCAGTGGCGGTGATGGCTCATTTGTCAAACGTAGGTGAACACGGTTGCGACGTACAACATTGTAAGGCGTCTCGACCTCGTACGATCTCTCGTCCAGTCGCTTTCGTACAATTCCTTTCTACCAATCGCGCTTGCCCAACTGGCACGGTTTCAGTCTCACAGTATCTCCTCTCTTTAACGGATCCAGATCAATAGCACCTCTGTTGTAATACTGAGCTTGTCGCTGTTTGCGCTGTTCAAGCTTGGCTTGGCACCACTCACTGTCTGGAACTGCCTGTGGTGCAAGCAGGTTAGCTGTCATCGGTAGTAGACTTCTAGCCCTTCTGTTGAAGAGGCGCTGTGCTGGACTAATTTGGATACCGGCAGATGGAGTGTTACGATGATCGAGTAAGGCTAGAAAAGCATCCGATCCACTGGACTTGCACTTTCTGAGAATTTTCTTAGCCTCCTTCACTGCACTCTCTGCTTTACCATTTCCTTGGCTGTGGTATGGACTGCTGGTCAGATGTTCAAAGTCCCAGTCTTTCGCGAATTTCAGGAAATCGCATGACGTAAATTGTGAACCGTTATCTGTCACCAGCTGCTCGGGAATGCCGTGGCGCGCAAAGTGGGCCTTTAACTTCCTGATGACACACACCGACGAAGGAGATCTTAGATGGTCCAGTTCAAAGAAATCGCTGTAATAATCTGAGGTGACTACCGTATTTACCCGTGTATTAGTCGATCCCGTGTATAAGTCGACCCCCAATTTTTGAGGCCAAAAACTAGATTTTCTTAATTTCCAGGTAAGAATTTCTTGGAAAACTTATCTTGTATTTCTTAAAATTATCTTTCAGCTACCACAGATATGTAAACAAATCACAGCATGTTTCAATGCGCAGTTTTAAAGCTTATTATGGCACGTATACGAGCGTTTTACCCAGTTTAGCAACACACGTGCATGCAGACTTTTCGATGATAATTTTTGTAAAATGCTCACAAAAATCAAACGTAAGGATTTCAAACAAGCCTTTTTAAGTGCGAAGAGATTAAAAGTGGCTTTACAAGACAGGCAAAACACCAAAGAAGCTCACGACTTTCAGAACGACGCCATAAACAAAGTGCAAAGCGTGTGTTGGGAACTTGGTAGTCAAGCCTTGAAATCGGTCAAGTACTGGTACAGAAGTCCTCGCACTCGTATCCTGCCAGGTTACCAAGCAGAGAAGTTCCAAGCGCGAAAGATATTTTCTCCGAGCGGCTTTACCACAGCTTTATTTAAAGGAAAAATATTGGTTCTTTATGACAAAATTGAGCCAGTGAGTGTCTACAAGATCCAGGTTAAAATTTAACGAATAAATGTTGATGCATTTTAACTTGAAGCTCTAATATGGAGAGACAGATCGCTAAGCGAACGTACGTTGTAAACTGTGCTGCCGCTTATCACATGTTTGTTAACATTGAAAGACAATTATTATGCTAATTATTTGACTGGCGCTTGGATCTCAAGTTTTGACCCATGTATAAGTCGAGGGCGAATTTTTGGACTGATTTTTAGGTCTTGAAAGGTCGACTTATACACGGGAAAATACGGTAAGTAGGTTTTTCCTTCAAGCTCAAACAAATCTGCAGCCACTCGTTGCCAAGGTCGATTTGGTGTCTCAGGGGACATCATCGTTTCCTTGACTTGACCCCGCTCAAACTCTCGACATGCCTCACAGGTTGACACATAGTTCTTAATGTCAGCTGTCATCCCGGGCCAATAGAGACACTCACGGGCTCTGTTTAGACAGCCATTAACCCCAAGATGTGAGTTGTGAATTCATCTTAACAGCTCGCTCCTCGACGCTCGTGGAACCACGACGCGTTCTCCCTTAAAGATGAGACCATCCCGGATCGACATCTCATCACGCATGTTGAAGTAAGGAGAAATGACATTAGGCACATTACTCTTATGCTCTGGCCAGCCCTTCTGAATCACGGCTTTCAGCACTTGAAGAGAGTCATCTGCTTTGGTATCTCGCTGAATCTGCAGAAGCCTTTCTTCCGATACGGGCAGATACTTCATCATGTTGATTGTCTCGAATTCATTCTCGTCTTGCTCACCGGCAGGGAGAAATGCTCTCGAGAGGGTATCGGCCAGAAACATCTTGCTTCCCTTCTCGTACCTCACCTCCAGGTCATACTTCTGAAGACGAATTATCATGCCTTGCAAACGCTTGGGGGCACGGTGCAAGGGCTTCTTGAAAATTGATTCTAGCAGCTTGTGGTCGCTAAAAACAATAGTCTTATTGCCAAACGTGTAGTCATTAAACTTCTCCACGGCGAAAACAATCGCAAGCATTTCTTTTTCCATCTGAGCATAACGGGTCTCGGTCTCTGTTAGTGCTCGGCTTGCATAAGCAATGGGGTGACCGCCTTGCATCAGGGCGGCGCCAAGACCAGCTTGACTGCTGTCACATTGCACTGCTAGTGGCTCCCCAGGCTTGTAGTAGGCTAGCACAGGAGCAGATGCGATAAGGCTCTTCACTTCACTCCAAGCACGTTCTTGCGCGTCGGACCAACACCATTCAACATCTTTATGGGTAAGGTCGCGTAGCGGCTTCATTACGTCAGACAGGTTTGGCAGGAAACGACTGAGGTAATTTACCATACCATTCAAACGTGACACATCCTCAGGCTTTTCTGGTCGCGGCATTTTTGTAATTGCCTTGACCTTCTGTGGATCTGGCTTCAGGCCCTCTGATGTCAGAACATGTCCATGAAAAGGGACTTCCTTACACTTGTATTCCAATTTCGCGCGGTTGAGCTTTATGCCCTTCTGCTGACACCTCTTCATGAAACCCTCCAGGGAACTATCGTGGTCAGCATCATCTCTTCCATAGATTAGTACGTCATCCGCAATACACTTCACACCAGGCAGGCCTAACAACTCTTGATTCAAATGCTTTTGAAATATCTCGCTCGAGACACACAGCCCAAACAGTAAACGAAGCCAGCGGTATCTCCCATGGGGAGTTGCAAAAGTTGTCAACAGACTGGACTCATCATCCAGCTCCAATTGCCAGAAAGCGGATGCGAGATCAACCTTTGTAAACACACGAGCCTCAGCTAAATCGGGCAACACATCATCAATGACCGGGATCTGGTATCTTTCTCTCTTTAAAGCAGCATTCAACGGTTTTGGATCAATGCAGACGCGTAAATCACCAGACTTTTTCACAGCAACAACAAACTGGCTAACCCATTCAGTCGGCTGATCCACAGGAGCAATAACTTTTAGATCCTGCAACCTTTTGAGTTCTGCCTTGAATTTTTCCTTTACAGATACAGGCACTTTCCTGGCTGGGAGAATCACTGGTTGGCAAACCGGATCTACTTGCAGATGAACCTTTCCAGGTAGCTTGCCAAGGCCATTATCAAATACATCTGGGTATTTGTTAGTAAGATCGTTTTCTAAATTCTCCACAACGCTAACAAAGTTCTCCTTGTGTACGGTTAACAAACCCATCTTCTCGGTAGCGTTTAAACCCAGGAGTGGAGTTAGATTCTCCTTGACGACTAAGAATCTCACTTTATACCTTGTATTAGTTCGGGGATTGACAATGGGCAGAGCACATGTCCCAACAGGCTTGACCTTGGTGCCATTCCACATAACGAGGGACTGGGAACAAGGCTCGAGATCCACACCTTTCACATCTTTACATGGCACAATGTTGGCACTGGCTCCACAGTCAATTTGAAATCTCACGGGTTTCTGCTGAACCAGCATCTGAGCAAACACAGCTTTATCCTTCATAGCTTGAACTCTTACAACACTGATCTCTTCCAAGTCTTCGTCGCTCTCAAAGACGTTAACCGCGGCATCTTTGCACCCTTTCGCAAAATGATTCTTTTTCTTGCACCGCTTACACACTTTGCCCCACGCAGGACATTTCTTTCTCTCAGGAGCATGTTCATAGCCACAAAACTTGCACGAAATTTTCTTTCCCGACTGTCCGTCCGGCGTCGGAACTCGAGGCTTCTTTTTCTTAGACTTGACCTGGTTTATGTTGTCCACCGGTTCCGATAGTGACTTCATGTGCAGCGCCGTAACTTCTTCGCTGCGGCAGATATCGATACACCGATTCAAAGTGAGATCTCGAATTCTCAGTAGCTTCTTGGTGGTCTGCTCATCTTTACTACCAAGCACAATGCGATCATGGATAAGACTATCGCGCAAGCAGTCACAAAAGTTGCATGTCTTAGCCAACGTTTTCAGCTCAGCAACGAAACAATCGACCGACTCGGTTGAAAGCTTATCCCGCTTATTAAAACAGTATCGCTTGTAGATCTCATTGACTTCTCCAATGCAGTGTTTCTCCATTTTAGCCATTACCACTCGCCAATTATTCGAATCTTCGCCCTCGGTGTAGCTAAATGTTTTGATAACTTTCAAAGCTTCATCGCCGATCGTGTGCTTGAACATCGCAAGCTGATATTGAGAACTTTCTCGGTCTAGCCTAGAAATAACAAAATAGTTGTTGTACTTTTCCTTCCAGAGCTTCCAGTTCTCGGCTACTTCTCCACTGGGCCGCAAGGCAAGAGGTTGAGGCGGCGAAATTTGATGAAACATTGGAGACTGGTTCGTTGAAGGTTGAGCAACTGTAGGAGAGCTTCCACCGGTTCCACTGTGGCCTTCCTCATCGCTCATGTCGCTGACAGTTTAATTCGCCGACGACCAAGAGAAACTAGACTAATTTTCCGCTCGCTGCCACCATGTAATATCATGAAGGACACACACAGAGTAAAACGAAATACACTTTACTCGAGCACCACACGATTACAACTGAGCTTCAAGCTATAACAGAATACTAAAAAGGCTAAAGCACCGCGGGAACAGGTCCCTGGAGGCACGTGTTAATGCATATTATAGCAGTTGTTAATTATCATTATTATATGGCTTTGGCTTGTGGCCGATATAACACGCGCTCTGATTGGCTAAGAGCGAGATCTGAGTGGTCATTATGCAGCCGTAATGCCCACGGGCCGATTACGGATTATGCAAATTAGGAAGAGCCCGGCTTGGAAAATTCAAGCGCATTGAAACAATGAAAGCCAATTAACAACAGTAAGAGAAGTAAATTTAATTCCAAGTAGCTAAAAGTTTAAGGATTTTTCCATAAAATTTACATAGAAGTCGTTTTTGACTTACCGGTAACCTTGGCGAGTACTAATGAAAAACAATCAAAGTTTGCCGAGTGTTGAGTAAAGCTAAAATCGCTAAGTGAAAAACACCATCGGCAGATGTGTCATGTATCCTGAGCAGAAAACCACGAAGAAATTTATAAGTTATCATCTTAGTCACAATAATTACCGAAATATTGAACTTCATTTCAGTTTTCATCAAATAGATTCCCTTGCTTCAACACAAGCAAGTGTAAATCAGCTTCCAGGATCATCAGATGTAAACAATCGGGCGGTTTCTGTCGGTAGCAGTGTTTCTGATACCTGCAGGAAGTTTTAGACGCTAACAAGGCTTGAAAAGTTCATTCACAAGTCCCAGAATGAAGAAGGCCAAGATATGTTCAGTTGTCGAAAGCGAATGCAAAGATCGACTTATTCTGAGCAGTGCATTCTGAAGCATTAGTATTTTCTTTCACCAAAAGACCGTTGGTTTGGACCATTTTGAAGCACTTTCTGTCTTTTCTATATGCGTTGACGTTTCACCACAAAAGTTGGAAAAACTCCCTCATCAAGTTGTGGCTCCACGATACTAAAATACTTTTTTGAGGGCTGTGACAATCATTTTTCCCGTAAAGAAGTACAGTATTGAAGTTCACTGACTGTGTGGTTTTGCCCTGGGTTTGAGACGATGAATGAATCGGTAAACGCGCGCATCGCCGGATGTAAATTGACGACTTCCGCTCGAATAATTTTGTTTTCTTTAATTCGTGAGCCATATAATAAACAACTTAATAACCTCGACTGTTCGGTCGTTACGGGAAAATCTCAAACCTCGGCCTACCGTATTGACCGAGCGATAGCGAGGTCAATACGGCAAGACCTCAGTTTGAGATTTTCCCGTAACAACCTCACTCTCGGTTATTAAGTAGTTATCATTCACTTTCATAATCTACAAAGATGGCAAATTCTGCACCAACCACTTTCTTGCAGCCACAGAACTGACTGCTAGTTTTTTTATACATAACAATATGATTGTCCCATAGGCGATGACCTGAGCTCATTTCCAGCATGTGGTGACTTATATTTGAGAGGTCTGATCACATTGGACCTTAATTTGGTACTTTGGACAAGTACACACTGTAGTCGCTTATGTGTGGTGTTCACACAGGAAGTTTTAACAATGATATAATGTTTACTTGTGTGGAGATGCAGTGACCGTGCGGTTAGTGTGCTCATGTCCAGTTGAGCAGTCTCGGTTAGAGCCCTGGCCAGGGACATTGTGTTCCATTCTTGGGCAAGACACTTCACTCTCACAGAGTTTCTCTCAACCCAGGTGTATAAATTGGTACCGGTGAATTTAATGCTAGGGGTAACTCTGCAATGGACTAGCATCCCATCCAAGGGGAGGGGTAGAAATACTCTTAGCCACTTCATGCTCCAGGAACCAGAGATAAGTGCCGGCCTGATGGGCCACTTGGCTAGTATGCAGACTTTACTTTTTTATATTTACTTAATACCATGAAAATACTTACACGTAGTCCCCACTGCCACGCCCCCAAAACTTTGGCAACTTCAGTTCCGACTATATAACCAAGCCCACTGAGAAAAATAAATGAAAACAGTTCACAAAAAACTCACCATTGCTTCATGTAACTACATCACTACAAACACACCATGATCACTACGATAATTATATTATAATTTAATTAATATACAATTGAACTCTACTTCAAACTCTTAAGGGAAATGAAAACAAGACCAAAATAGGGGGAGTTTGAAATAGCGGATAGTAGACGACTGAATGGCAAATCCAAAGGAAATGGTTTGGAGTTTGAAATATCAGGGAATTCAAAATACTCACCAAGTTCAAATTACCAGAGTACAACTAGGCATTATAATAATATCAGTTGGATAATATTATGAATCATGACCAGATTTAGGAATTCCTCCTTACTATATGTATCTTACAAGTAAGCTTTATTAATTTGACCTAAAAGTGCATGTAGGTCTATTTTGTATGGGTATTAGGTAACTTAACTTCACAGACTCTTGATGTTTTCTGGAATTACTTCCATCATGCAATCATTTTTTGCATGATTTCAATCGTGTGAACAATCTTGCAACAAACCTACATGCATCTGCACAGCCAAGCGACTCTTAGGGAAGTGGTCAAAACTATGTTACATGCTAGGGACCCACTTTTTGGAGGGAGGGCTATATAAGAGGCCATGGGTCTCCCGAGGGACGTGGGGGGCTACTTAAGAGGCCATGGGTCTCCTGAGGGGTGGGGGGCTACTTAGGAGGCCATGGCTCTCCTGAGGGAGGTGGGGGGCTACTTGAGAGGCCATGGATCTCGTAACGGAGGTGGGGGCTAGGTAAGAGGCCACGTGTCTCCTGACAGAGGTGAGGGGGAGAGGGAGTCTGGACTCTATCCTATTGTGTATTGCAAGCTCTATTGCGATTGATATTCATTCGCCTTCATCAATTCATTCAATTCAGTCATGCTAAAAACTTACCCTAACCCTAAAATTGATCCTAATTGTCTTCTATGGGCATTTAGAACGGACAGGGTTTCATTGGAGCAGTAGATTCTACATGTTAGACGAAAACTTTCTTTGTCAGAATGAGTGACTGAATATTATTATCCTGAGTGAATATTACTTTTATTATTAATTATTTTACAATACAGTACAAATTTTATTGTCAACTCCCTATGGGGGCTTTTCAGAGACAATAATAATGATAAAGATAATTAAAAAATACTAAAGAATGTTTGATAAACAATTATTGAAAAACTATTTACATATAAAATTTATGACATTTTAAAAAATTGATTTAAGAGGAAGGCTTTCATTTTACGTTTAAACATTTTATTTTATTATTAATTAAATACATCTCATAAAAGCGCAAAACTTCTACTTAATTCACACAAAAATACAAGCTGTTAGATGTATAATCATTTTTTTCTTAGATGATAAGCCAAATTTAATGAATACAGAGCCTACCATTAGTGGTCTTATTGTGCAGGCTTCTACTTCACACACAAAAATACAAACTAGTAGATTTTTTTTTTTTCACATGATAAGTCAAACTTAATGAATACATTAGTGTTCTTCTCGCATAGGTTTTTTTTTTATCTAACAATTTCATCGGGCAACCTTAACTGAAATATTTAGCTGTACACATATTAAATGTATAATTTGCAGTACTTCAGTGTAAAATGGGTTGACTAGCCTACACGACTTCTACTGTTCGTGACATATTTGTGTATATTTGCCGTTCTCTGTTCAGTCACTCGACCTTTTTGTTGCTTCACTCGTCTTTATGAAGGGTACTTCATGTTTTGTAATAAGGAGGAATTTTATTACAGTCGAGCCGTAAGACCTGCTATGGCAAAATTCTAGAGGTCATAGGTCTGCATGATTTCCGCTGTTATCTGCATGTCGCTTCGTCGATGACACCTTTGTAATTTGCCATGTATTTATGCATTTTTTAGGCTCATTTCTATTGCAAGATATGTTTTTTAGTCTCCAAGTATTTCCCTTCGCGGGACAAAATATGAAATTTACCGTAAAAGTGTTGGTTACTTGCATTCTATATTGTGACACCGGACCCGGCTGTAATTATAGAACTGTTTGCAAGTACAGGAGGTTGATTCTTATCACGGATATCATATTTGTCCTCCTACGTTTTTCCTTCGAAGACACCGTAGCTTGGAGAAAGCTATATGTTTCTCTTAAATATTCTTATGTTTCTTGCAGCTATCTGATCGAGCTTATGTTTCTCGAGCTCGATGTATAGGTTTATTCCTCCTTTTGGTCGTTCTGGCACCACATGATCCAAATGTAGCTGTTAATTACGCTGAAGTCTGTTGACTGTTTTGCGTGTCGTATTTGCCACTGTTCGGCTTAGCTCAGGCAAGACCATGGTTTCGATCCTCCATGTGGATCTCATCAGTTGCCGGTATTTCTAAAATACTATGTACGTCTGTAGTTGCTAGCGCAACTCGTACATTCTGTGGCTTGTACAAACTTGTATAATGCCTAGCCTACACGACTTCTACGGTTCGTGACATTTATACATTTGCCGTTCTCTGTTCGGTCACTCGACCTTTTTTTCGCTTCACTCGTGTTTACGAAGGGCATTTCATGTTGTGTTAAAAGGAAGAATTTTAAGTAGAGTTGAGCCGTTAGACCGTGCTATGGCAAATTTTTAGAATTCATATAGGTCTGCATGATTTCCTTTGTTATCTGCATGTCGCTTCGTCGAGTTTGACACCTCTGTAATTTGCCGTGTGTTTAAACATACCATTGTTTTGGCTCGTTTCTATTGCAAGATACAAGTATTTCCTTTCCAGGGACAAAATATGAAATTTACCATGAACATGTTGCTTACTTGCATTCTATATATTAATGCGATGCCAGGCCCGGCTGTTTGATTAGAACACTTTGCAAGTAGTATGTTGCAATTGATCCTTATCACGGATATCCGATTTGTCCTCGTATGTTTTTCTTCGGAGATGCCGTAGCTTTACTTCGAGAAAGCTATACGTTTCTCAAAAGACATTTTTGGTTTCTTGCAGCTATCTGATCGAGCTTATGTTTCTGGAGCTCGATGTATAGGTTTATTCCCCCTTTTGGTCATTCTGGTACCATATGATTCAAATGTAGCTGTTTAAGAGCAAGTCTGTAGACTGTTTACCGTGGCCCCAGAGGTTTTTCTTGATGTTTCTCCACGAGAGATCTGCGAAAGAGCCGCGGAGCTTCGCAGTTAGCTTGCGAGCAGGCTCACCTTTGAGTCACACGCGCGAGCGTCGATAAGCAAAGCGATCCGGCAGGAAGGAGTCTGGTGAAGTAGCCTGCGACCAGACTCCCGGCGAGGACGGAAAAAAATTCTGGCGAGCGCGAAACAGAAAAATTCGGAGAGCAAAGCTATCGGGGTGGGTGTTCGAGCTCACCGGGAGCCTGTTCGCAGGCTATTTCTGAAGAGACGCCAAGAAAGTGAGCCCGCCCTGATCCCTGTAATTTTTTCATTTCTGCACGCGTAGATCGTCTGAGCGAAGTGAAATACCATTGGTCGAAAAGCGGGAAAGGCGAGAAAACTGTCAATCTACTATGTTTGATGAGGAGCGATTAAAACCCCGTAGAGTCGATAATTTACCGCACAATAGAAAAAAAGTGGTCCACATTGGGAGTCAGAAGAAGAGTTGAGTGCACATATTACTGATGTTTTAACAAAGTTCCAGTCTATTTCTGGTTAAATTTCAAACTAAAGAGGGGGCAGGAAATAGCAGGTGAAAGTAGGTTAATGAATCAAGACGTACTTGTCGTGTTGCCGACTGCATATGGGAAGAGTTAAATATTACAAACGTATGATTGCAAGCGGGCAACGAAACAACACGAAGGCATTTGCCCGTTTACCAGCATCGCCAAAGACCAGATTGCCAAAGCAAGATCACTTAGAATCAAAGTGTGTTTCCTTAGTAGACATAAACTTTGACACTTTTTCTTTGGCAAAACTTTATCAACAATGGGTATCGCACCTACATGTTGTTATGAAAAAGATTTACAATTTTCCCGAGAAATCTGAGCTGCCAAAGTTCATACTTCCGGTGAAAATTAATTGACTTTATTCTTTTCTGTGGTTTCTGGGGTGGAAATAAAAAAAAATTGCAGAGATCAGAGCAGGCTCACTTTCTCGTCTCACAGGCCTGCGAACAGGCTCCTGGTGAGAACGCAAAAAAAAATTTGGCGGGCGCAGAACAGAAGAATTCGGAGAGCAAAGCGATCAGGGCGGGGACAGGGTAGACTGCAAAACAGTCGTATTTTTTTGCAAATGCGGGCGACGGTCAATATTCGAACGAAAGGTTTGAAGCGAATGTAAGGCTCGCGCGCTTCACACGCGAGGATCGCGCCTTCCGAAAACGTCCAAAAACGACTGTGTTGAAGTCTAAGGACAGGGGAACCTGTCGACTTTGATTTTGTTGGGCCTATCCGCCCTTGATGATTAGCCTGTAACAAATCAGTCAATGAGGTAATTAGACTTGTCAAGAAGCTACATTTTCGGTGCTTGCAAACAGTTCTAATCGAGCTAATCAAATAGCCGGACCGGGCGTGATAGAGTGTAATTTTGCGATTTTTTCATGATCCGTGAAATATGCATTTACTTGCGCGTGATTTGTGAACCGGCGACTTTTGCGGGAATAATTCTTCACTTTTTATGGAGATTTTAGCGTCATTAAAGCTCGTAAACTTGTTCAGAAGTGTTTTTAAAAGTTAGAAGGCTAGCATCTTAGCTCTAGAGACAAAACGGTTTCAGAAAAATCCTAGCTACTCTAGGTTACGCATTGAAGAGAGTGCCTCTCAATTCTGTGGTTTGTGCGTCGATGGTTTTTAGCAATATGAAAGTTGGTTAATCACTATTACGGTAGTCCACAGTTTATGTTTATGTTCAGAGTTAATGTGCTTTGTGTAGTCAGGCATTCATTAAAGGGACACCATGTACTTGAGCGCAAAACAATGTGGCGATTTTTTGTGTTTCTTCATTAAAAAATCTTTAACATGACTGTCGAACTTGTTTTCAAACATCCAAAAGGTTTATTTCTAATTTTGATAGGTATGCAAACCAGAGATTATTGTATATTCTAAGATCGATGAAAGGAAAAATAATGTGACCATAGTGTACCCAACCCGGCATACTGTTTCTCTCTGTGTTTGTCTTTGTGTGTGTAGTGAAGGGGGGGGGGGGGGGGTTAAGCAAGAGACCATAGGCTAGCAGCAAATAGAGGTGATATTGAGGGAGGATGGGGGGTCATGAAAGATACCACTGGGTAGGTTGTGAAGGGAGGGGGGCCTATAAAAGATACCATGGGTCACCTGTCAAGGGAGGGGGGTGGGCTGTAGTAGAGACCATGGGTCACTTGCCAAGGGATGAGGGGGGGCTATAAAAGAAACCGTTGGTATCTGGATAAGGGTAGGGGGCTATAGGAAGAGACAGTAGTCTCAAGTTATTCTAGTGGGTCCCTTATATGTATAATAGTTTTGACCACTTCCCTCCACTTCACTTTTGACCACTTTAATGTTTACATGTTTTAGTACCTCAGTGTCTATACAATTATTTTATAAGGAACTATAATGTACATAACTACAACACTCATAGGAGAAGTGACCTTTATCTACCAAAGCCAAAACTTAGCCTTGGTAGGCATGCTTTTAGATTTTCAGGGTCAGCGCTTTTTAATTCTCTACCAACAAAAATCAAAGACCAGAGTCGCCTTCTTCCTTCAAGCTTTTTATTAAATCTCACCCTTTTTCAGCATTTTCAGCATATATACAAATGTACATTTTCTTTCCTAGCTTCTTAAATGCGATGTTTCAACTATGCATATTTGAAATTTTTTTATGATTGTAATATTAATTACCAGGGCCCCTACCAGCCATAATGTTAAATGGACCACCCTGGCTAAATAAAGTTTTACTACTACTACTACAATCAGAAAAAAAAAACATCACAGCCACAATGTGGTGAACAAACAACAAACTGTAAACATGATCAATCATGTCTTCAAACTGTAAATTATTCAGACAGAACCCTCCCTCAGAAAATCATCTATCCTGCAGAAACCTACCATATCCGTTCTTACCTTCCCACAGGAATAGCAAAGTAGAAGACAGACAACATTCTAGTTCTCATGTCTCCTGTAAAAAGATCAGCTATGACAGTAGGTGCTATTGTAGAATAACTAGCTTCTCCTATTCCCACTACACCACGAAGGATAAGGAACCACCAAAAGGCCTGTTCAGGGGGAAAACATTTCCATAAATATTTTGCAAGATTAACCCTGATTTTCCAGGCTAGCCATTTGCTGAGAAAACACCACCACAACTGGGGTCATGACGGCTACTCCATGATGGCTAGCACTGCACAACAAAACAGCCAACCACTAGCTCAACTCCCAGAAACACTACATTTATAGCAGCCTTTCCTGCTACAATGATGATGACAAGCAATTAGGCCTGAGAAAATTAATAATTCACCATACATGTTGAAGTCTTAACAAGCAAGGTGGCCTTATGGTAAGCAGAAGTTGGACTCTGGATTGAGTGTTCCTTGAGCAAGGTACATTACTCTTGCTGCTTCCCTTCACTCAGGTGTCTAAATAATCTCTACACATTAAAGGCTGGTTGGTAATCATGTGATGTACTGCACTCGCATCTCATCTATCCAAGGAGGAGTAGAAGCACTCCTAAAACCCTTCATTCTACTGAAACCAGGATAAGCTCTCAAGCCCGATGCAAAATGTGCATGTAACCAACATTTACATGCAACTGCAATTAACAAGGAAAGACACATTGGCCAGTATGACTGTGTGTGGTGCAGTATTTGCATATGTAAGTAACAGCACTTAATGAACAAAGATAGTCATGTCTAACAGCCCTAGTGCCAGCAGATTTTGCATTCCACCTGGTGGATTTTATCCTTGACTTGCCATCTTCCAAACAGGACTTAATAAAATACAGTGTATATAAGAATGTTGCCAGATGCAGAACCAAGTGAAATATTTCGTAACATTATTGCATATGTAAGTAAACAACACTTGTCAGATTGTGATTTAAGTACTTACATCTTTGTTCAGCAAAGTGCTGAGAAAAACAGTTCCAGACCAGATTAATATCCCAGCTGCCATGAGATACTTCCTCCTGTACCGATCTCCCAGGTAGCCAAAGACAGGGGCGAGAACCATGTAGCTACAGATGAAGACTGTCTGAAGCAGACCTGCTGCTGAGTTGTTATTTTGTATACCAAAGTATTTCTGGATGTCATTTAAAAGTCCTGATACGAAAAAATGTACAAAGTTAAAACAGTTTCTGACAACTGGACAAAGTAGCCATTCTGCTGTTTACATAGATGAGATTGGAGCTCTATCTCAGGGTGGCAAAGGGTTTCAGCGTAACACATTGTAAGGACAAAAATTAGCATGTGACACATAAAAAGCAACTAAATAAACTTAAGTGACCTGTGAATTTATGAAAAAGAAAGCATTGCTAAAAGTACTTCATTACAATACTTGTCTAATGCCTATCTACATATTGCCCAAAAGTTACATTACAGTCAGTACAGTTCTAGAAACATAGTATAAGCAGATTATAATTATTGTAATTAATGTACGTATATGTATTGTAAATATTATAAGTGTATGGCAATAAATAAAAGAAATAAAAATAAAAAAATTTAAAAAAGCATTGCTAAAAGTATTTAAAAGTATGTGTGATGTGTGAATTTTGATAAAAGTTATTTTGTACATGATATGGAATCACAACTCTCTCTCTCTCCCCCCTCCTTTTGGTACCCCCCTATGCTGAGGACAAACAAGCACTTATATTGACCTGAAAGTCAAACCTTGTGCCAAATGATGCGGTCATAATTTTTAAGTCATTGTGAAACCTTAGAATTTCACCATTCAAATTTTAATGAGCTTTTAATGAACTGTTTGTCCCTGTGGTGCTATTCGATAATAATACTATTGTTCTAAAAGCAAGCATGGGACAGAGAGCAATCAACTGTAGGTAAGTGTGAGACCATTCACTGCCCACAGATGATCACTACTTAGCAGTACTTTAAAGTTGTACTGTACAATTTTGTTATGCTACACAAGGTGTCCCTAATCTTGACCGGATGTACTTGTCTCCCTAATTGAAATCCGATATCAGCCACTGTCATAGAGACCTCCATCACGTCCATGTCTCTTAGGTAAATGGAGATCTATTTGCTTGGAAAGATCCAAGCCTCTTTCATTTTCTAACCGTATTTATTTTCCGGCATATTTCATCAGAAAAAACATCGGCAAGTGATAGTTTAAAAGCTCAGAGATTTGAGACAACATATCGTGAGTTGGAGGGGAGACTGAAGTATCAATGGGGGCTTGACGACCCATTTAGGAAATACATTTCCTAGCTTAGCTGTTTTCAAGATTCTCTGCGGATTTGTTGGTTGAAAATAGCTATTCGTACCTGCTATAGTCTGTCGGTCCATATAATTCAGAAGGTTGATGACAAATAAAACAAACACCGTTATGTAAGCCCGCTTATTTCCTCTCATCTCTCTAACAACAGCTCCGTTCTGTACGACAGCTCCGTTTGCGACCATGTCGTTCTCGTTTGCGTAACCGTCTTGATTGGTTTTTGGAATTTGACTGTCATCCTCCGCTTCTGGCGCTTCGTCTGTTGACATGGTGAAGCGAAACGACCACTAAAATAACAGTCTGCGAGAAATGATGTGAGCGATCATAAATGAATGCGAGTACTTTAAAATGAAGTAGAGCTCGCTTGCAAATAAAGTGCGTCCACAGTGAAGGCTTGGCTGCACAGCTCAAATTCCGCTTCCCTCCCCTCCCTACTGAGGAAAATTATTCTCATCCCCAGGGCTCTTGCCCATAGTTTCAAACCTGATTGATTCTGACAGCTTCGATGTCAACGAATCTGGTCGATCGATCGTGGCGGGCATTTTCGCTGGATTTGAAAAATAGTTGGAATTACCCTTCTTTAAGAAATTGCTTGTTCAATCGACCACAGAAAGCTTGATCATAGACACCCACTGTGCTTGATATGCCTTCTCTGTGGTGAGTTGCATCGTTCTTTGTTCAAACATCTGTCCCGCGCTCAAGAGCTTGTCTTCGAACGGGACGTGGAAACAAGAACGTTTACACTCTTCAAACTTCTTTGAATAACACTTGGCCGTTGAACAGCGGAACAAACGATTCCGTACAAGTTGTGGGACGAAACAGTTTGGTAAGTCTACTTTATATAACTGTAATGATCTGCCTTTTCAGGTATATGTACACAAGTTGGGTGCTGTTTTCTTGATAGAAGTTTGTGTAGATTTTGACTTGGTGGTCTTTTCTGCTTCAATTAGCGCTAACATGCTAATTCACTTGGAAAGTAAATAGCTTGCTTGAGAAGCTAGGTATGTACGTTTCATTCGTAATCGAAATATTCTAGAATGATAAATCGAAAACTTGATTCAGGAACTGATCGCAACTACTTCACACGATTACCAGTTGAATCGAACACCTAATCGAATTGTTGTATCATATTTCAGCTGCGGTGAAGAGCAGCTTACCTTACACCGCTCATAGACCGATTGTTGAACAAGGGATAGTTTCTGTGTAAATTGGTGAATGAAAAAGTAACTAAACAAGGGGGAGATTTTGACACTTCTTTGTTGTAGTTTTGAAGGGTTTTTTCTCGTTTTCGTATTCTAAGCTTCACGAAAAACACGATCATGCTCAAGCAAAATCTACGCACTTCTGGTTATATCACGCGGTGATCGTATTTCAAAAACGCGGGAGTTGAAGTAGAACTCTACGTTTTTTCGTCAGATCATGCAGTGGCTGACTTAGAGCTCTGTTTTGGTGCTGTGGTTAACCGTTTAGGTAGAAATCAGCAGAAAGGATAAGATAAACTTGCTTAATATTTCAACACAAATTAAACTAGAAACAAATAAACTTTGACAAGCTGGCGTATTATATTTAACTCGCCATGAATAATTCAGTAGCGTCCGTAGCCAGGGAACAATTTACTTATTCCTGTGGGGACATATGGAGCGCTTTCAAAACATCAACGTTGGAAATATAAATTTAAAGTTAGCTCAGGAAATTGAGTTGCTTCAGAATTGTACATCTCTTTATGAAAGTTTCAATGTAGAGCTACTCTTGTTCTAATAGTTTACTGTTTGTGTAATGCAGTGAAAAATTAATAACGTTTAATTATTTTGGCTCTTAACCAAGTCATTATCAATTTGATCTAGTTCTTTGTCTACAGTCCATTGTTATGCATGAAGATATGATTATGATTTCTTCAGGACACTGGAATGCAGACAATTGCTTCGCAGTTCATTGCTAGACAGCAATTGATGCATATGCAAATTTCTTTTCAAATTGCTGTTTAATTGTCAATGCTGGTGCAAAACTAAGCTCAGTGTCAATGCAACAAGGTGTTATTGATACAATTATATTGAAATCGATCCTAGGGATTTTGTTATGGATAAAATTAATCATTGTAAATGGCTGTTGTATGTGGTTTGATTAGATGCCTCACTAGCAAGTACATTGGGACAAGGCATATAGAAATTAAAAGGCTAATTAAATACAGTATGTATATTTTGTCAATATATGTATTACCTATCAGTAAAATTAATGTGTACTGGTCATGATCACTCAAGCATTTCACTCTTTCAATACACTTTCTTGACTGCATAACCCTTTGAATAACCTATGCAAAGTTTTGAGTTGACACTTGTCACATATTTGGTTGAGATAGAGAGTTGAGAATTGAATGAGTGTGAAGTAAAATTGACTAACCCTCAAATATATAATTTAACTTAGTGTGCTCATTTTGCCATTATTAATTTTAGCCTTGTGTGACTTTTTCTTTCAAAATTTGCAGATGTTTCTGTTGGAAGAAAAACATGGATGCAGATACCAGTGGACATTCTGATAATTCAATATGCAGTGATGATACTGAATATCTCTTAGGACAGAATGTCTCCATCAGGGAAATTGATGATGACGACGATATTCAAACCCATGAAAGAACAAGAGCTCCTTCATCCATTGGTAGATCATACCACTCATCGCCTCAACATTCACCTCAAAAATTACAACAAATAAATTCAGCTAATTTAAGATCTCCACAAAGAAAGGTTGTGAATGTTAAACCAGGAAAAGGCCCAGGTGGGTCACAAAGATCACCGGGTCACAGCACCGCAAGGCAAGTGGAGAAGATGCATTCAAGTAAAGTTACAGCAAAGGGGGATGGGAAGTCACAAACACAACAGAATTATGCTACTGGAGATCTTTTGAGAGGACAAAGCCAAAAAGTCCAGAGTAATTATGGAACAGACACCGTAAGGTACAATCAAGATGTTGAAAGAATGCCAAAAAGTAAAAAACAAGTTTCAGAGAGCTTCCTGTATGCTAAGCACCCAGATGGTCCAAGTAAATTTCAGTCACCAGAGGGTAATAAGTCGATTCATACATATCAAAAAACCATTGGAAGTCCTAAAATGAAGCATGAATTACCTTATGATACATCTCAGTTGACTCCTCCTACGAGGGACAAGGTGAATTCTAAAAGGAAACATGTTGAACCTGGCAGGTCACCAGTGCGGGAAAGTGTCCTGCCGGTTAATCAAAATAATTGGGAGATTGACTCCGAGATATCTGTGGACATGGTAAATGGTGGCCATAATTCTGTAGAAATTGAATCAAATGACTTGGAAAGTGAAATGTCTGAGGCAACAGAAGACCTGATCAGAAGAGAGGTTGATCATGAGGAGGATGAGGATTTCACTGCAAAACTCAAGGAGCTTAATCTGGCTGTTAATTTTGATGCTGGCACAAATGGTGAGTATTATTCAGTAAACATAATATTATAATATAATGATAGTTAACTAATAATAATTTGTTCCACTTCCCTTTCAACTGATAAAATTGTAAAATATAGTAAATTGTGTGCTTTAAGTCTATTCAACATTCCATGGAGCAGAGCCTTATTTACAAATATCTATTAGCTGTGCACATTTATATTGCACTGAGTAGCTTGACTGAGGCAAGTAATTTAGAAACTGGGCTACTGAATGTTTACAATGATCTGAATATATCAGACAGTATTATAAATGTGGTCCTGATCTTGTAGAAGTCTAAAGTGACTGGTGGATATACAGGGGGGGTGGGGGATAACCCTGGGATTGACCAGCATCCCATTCAGGAGGGAGTAGAAATGCTCCTAGTTGCTTCCTGCTGCAGAAACTATAGTTGCTCGGAGATAAGTGCTGGCTTGATGGGTAGACCTTACCTTAACATTACTTTACCTAGCTAGGTGGATATTCATGCCATGAATAATAGGTTTGAAGTAGGTGGCTTGAGTAACACTGTCTCATAATAATGGCAATTCAAAACGGAGTAACCCACCAGAGCTTTTGCAAGTGCTGGAACTTATTGGAAGTACTCTGATGCAATTACATTATGTCTATTCTTGGTTATTTAATTTTAAGTCTATTCCTATGTAGTCCCTTAGTAACCAATGTTTACTTTGTGATTTTCCTGTTCAGAGTATTTTGATGACAAAGTAAGAGAAGGAGCAGAACTTTTGTCTAAGCTGTTTGGAGGCCAAATGGATAATTACTACAGCTCCTCTAGGTAAGGATGAGAAAGGTTCAACAGCACATGGCTGAAACTTGGCTTTCTAACACAAAACACAAGAAAAACTGATAGGCTGTGTAGCTGATATGTATGTGAGTGAACATGATGGTCACCAAAGCAGAATTGGCTGAAATTATAGTGGTCTGCAGTAATCACCAGTCATCTTGACCCATCCTATAAAATGTCATCTATTTACGATACAGTGAGAGTTGCGTTGGCCTCCTGGTTAGTGCGCTCAACTCCGTGGCGAGTGGTCCAGGTTTGAGCCTTGGCCGGGGATATTGTGTTGTGTTCTTGGGCAAGACACTTAACTCTCACAGTGCCTCTCTCCATGCAGGTGTATAAATGGGTACCAGCAAATTTAATGCTGGGTAGTACTCCTAGTCACTTCATGCTTACTGAAACCGGGATAAGCCCCAGCCTGATGAGCCACTTGGGTCATATGCAGAGTTTATCCCTTCACCCCTATTTACGATCCAGGAACTCTTATGTCATCTGTACAGTGATTGTAAAATGATAAATATGTACAGTGAAAAGAAGGACAAAATCAATGAAAAGAGCAGGACATTAATATAGCATGGGAAGGCTTGGTTTCCTAATGTTTAGTGTGCTGGACTCTTGATGAAAGGAGACAGAACCGTGGGCTGAGTTTTTTGATAGCTGATAACACTAACTCAGGATTAAAAGTTAACCAAAGTGTTCATTTTTCTTCCATAACAATGTTTTTCCCTTCTTATGTTATGTGTGTTTTGAGATTGCTCAGGCTCAAAACTGAAGGGCAAACAATGTAAACAGGAGACCTCACTAAAAAGTTACAAACCTGAAATCAAAATTCTCGTGTATCCTGGGTTAGCTTAATCCGGCTCTGAACAACCCGGTCATGGCCAGGAGTGCACATGCCAGGAGTGATTAATATGCCTAGTTGTTGCATTATATGAAAACCAGAGAGAATAAAGTCAACCCGGAAAACTGCCTACATGGACATGCATAGCTTTGTAAAAGAATTTCCTTCAACTACTGTGTGCACTTGTAAGGAATCAGAATCGGTATTATGTATATCATAACCTTTAAATAACAACTTTGCCAGCTTGTTTGCTAATGCAGGATGTGTAGACTGAACACGTAGCTAATATACATCTTTCATGTTTTTTTGTGCTAACTTCTTAACACTCCCAGAAATGAACTAACTTTGTCAACTAACACTTGCATATATAACATTAGAATGACACGAAAACCGCTGTGGAAGCTTCAAGTTAGGTAAGAAGGCTAATAAGTACACATTAATGTTTGGCATAACAACTTGCACTAATCCTGCAGTGTCCCATGCATATTCAACCTGGGATCGATGTTAACATAATTATTAGTGAAGAACAACTGGGCAGATATGTTTAGGGGAGCTCGCCTGCAACCCATGTTGGGTTAGCATCCCAACCAGGCGAAGTTACTCCTAATCATGTCATGCTGCAGGAATGGAAATCGTGGGTGTCGGAGCTATAATTTGACACTAGGCTTAGTAGCTGCCTCTTCTGTTATGCTTTACTGCTTTACAGATGGGTAGTTTGAGGAATATTCTGTATTGCTGGGTTACACATGTCCCTGGTGACTCAAAGAAAAATCTTGCACAAAAAGAAATAGACATGGTCAATGCTGACGATACAGTTGTAGCATCTGTAGTCATGACTACTTTGAGCAGTAGTTTTATGTAGCCAGGAACCATTCATTTTTTTCTAAGAGGACAGTTTTGTTTGTTCCCTTATCACTAAAGCTTCTTGCTAACGATTATTGTAGGTATGAGTAGAATTACAGTTAAGTTACAAGTAACTTTTGATTCCTTGCATGCAGCAGTCGATCCAAGAGTTCTGCCTCAGGGTCAGGAAGTGTTCAGGAAGGTAAGAATGTAAATCAACAACCATTTAGATTGTTGCAATCGACTAAAAGTTTCATTGCTCTAAAACAGTGACAAGAATGCAAACAAAGAGGTGTTAATATAGTGCAATGCAAACACAATGCCTATAAGAGAAAGGATGCAGTAATCACCTAGTTTTTTGTAATGTTAGTTTCTAGATCTGATGGCCAGATTGAAGAAAGAGGAACTCTAAGTCACACTAGTAGTGTAACACAACAGTCCCTCCAAAAGTCTGGGTCACCTCAAGTACGATTACGGACAGACGAGCAAAACAGTGGAACCCTCACAGATCGAAGTAGCTCTTTTGAGTCCAGTGTATCAACATCAGCAAGACGGCACGGCTCAGCAACTCGCAAAGAAGTACGGTTTAGAGAAGATGTAACAGGCTCAAGAGAAACACAGCAGAGAGACCGTCACCAGGCAATAGACGGTGAGTTTATCAAGGAGACTTCTGCTTTTAGAGCAGCTATGAACTATGACGGTGATGATGACGATGATGATGATGCTAGTGACAATACTGAGGAACAAAGGGAATATTATCACAATGAACTTGATGGGATGTCTTATTTACAAACTCAAAGTGTACCACCTGCACATAATATGGATGAGTTAGGCAGAACAGCTGTGCATAGCTATGAACAGAATGTTAAAACACAGTCTTCATCAAAGCAGAAAGGTGAGGGTAATAGAGTGGCGTAGTTGGGTGGAGTAGTGCGGGGGATACAGAGCAGATACATACACATGTAAGAACCAAGGCAAGGTGCTCTGCTGTCGAATGGCATCATCAGAAGTTCCGGAGCATAGAGGGAGAAGATTTGAGCACACAAACAAGTTAATCGATTAGAAGAAGATCAAAAGACACATTCATAAAGTCCAAGACCACTGTATTATTATAATTAAAAGCAGTTTTGTCTTTGTAGATCTTGAATATATAAGAAAACTGAAAAAAAAAAAAATGCCTCTAGTGAGGGTGACCCAAACTATTTTGTACTGATGTAGGAAAAGTCAGCTGTCACTATGGTATCAGCAACCTTTATACCTGGCCCTTTTATGAAGTGGTAATTTCCAAGTCATATAAACATAAAAATTGTGCCTACAAGGTTCTAATCTTCCCTAACTTGTACAGCGCTTGGCTGTTTATTTTGTACCACAGTTTCTGCTTCAACACGTCATTTCCATTGCATTTACAGTGACAGCTCTCCATCCTGATGAAAGTTATTCATTGCCACACAAAGACAGGAATGATCAGCGGTAATTTTAACATGTTGTCATTTCTCAACATATCCAGTTACATGGTTTGCATGAAATTATTCTTTAATTCATGTTTTTCATAATTCCAGGTTTCAAGTTGAAAAGTTTTCTGATAGTGGGAATTCCAGAAGGTTTGATTATCAGGATAGTGGAGCAGTGTCTGCAGGATTTATGACGTCAACTCCTCAAACAAAATCCCAGGCTGTGTTTTCACCACCCAAGTCTCATCAGGTGAGTCAAACTACATGTCACTGACCTTTTGATGATGAACCTACTCAGGCAGTTACAGCTGTAGGTTCTAATTTGTATTTTAACATTTTTGGAGTCGCCTTCCACACCCTGCCACCCCATCCTTCCTCTCTGTTTCCTCCCTCACCCTACCTTACTCTACCCTACCTGTACATCTTTTACAACAACATCTTGTTAGTCAAGAACTACTGTATGGTGCAGATTGCTGAAGGGTTACCCAGACGGATAGTCAAAGAGCATTGCCATTCAGGCTACCAATTATACTTCATATACAGATCTGCAGAACTGATTGGCTCCAAAGTATCTGCAATGAGGTTCTCTATCCCCAAGACAGGTCAGAGAAACGTCACTACAATAACCAAGCAGCAGAGACATAGACTACTTGGGCATGTTCTGAGAAACTGCATTAAGACACACAACCAGATGCTGAACGAAAGAAACTTGGAGGACTATCATGGCTGAAATGAAAAACTTTAGTTGGAAAAGACATGGAGTCAACTGGAGAGAATTGCAAGTGAAAGGCAAAAGTGGAAAACTATAGTATCGCAGTCAACCTTATGTGTCACATAGGCACAATGAGGATATGACCCCGTCCTATCTTTCCACTTTTCTCTTAGTGGTTGAAGCATTATTGCCGAACCAACGCGAAACAGATTCTCTCAAAATCAAGGCGTTATGCTCTTTCTTTACGCAAATTGCTTTAAACAAAGCATCATTTCTTTTGTAGGCAGACAAGTTAGAAGCACAAAGAGAAGCTCATAGAATGATGCTCAAGGTAAGAAGTTGATTAAAGATTTGTTGCTCCTTTGTGTTTAAAAACTCTTTTAACTTTCTACATAGATTTACTAAAAATGATCCCTTGTTCCCCAAAAGCTGTGGGAGGCCCTCAAAGCTTGTTGTTTTATACAGTTGCAGGAGAATGAAAGGAAACTACATAGAAGCTTGCAAGAAGTTAAAAACATGGAGTTTGAACTCGAAGAGGCCGCATCAAGGAAAAAGGTACATGAATACCTGTTTCAATTGGCATTAATTAAAATAAAATTTCCCAAAAAAATAGTCTTAAGACAGGGATAAACAATAAGACCTCTTGCCAACATTCTGTCTCAAGCTTATAGCTGAACGTTTACACACGTACTTTAACTCTTTTTCTCTTTACAGATTGCTTTGCAGGAGATTCAAGCTCTGGAAGAGACAATCAAACGCAATGCAGCTGAAGTGAAATCATCTGAAAATTTGGTGGAGCAATACAGACAACAGGCAACGAAAACTAGGTAAATGAAACCGGGAAATTTTTTTTTGTTTAAAGATATGAGTTGAGTTTTGCTGCTGGCAGAGACGAAGATCAGTGGAAAATTTACTAAATTAAATTCTTTTTACGTCTTGTATGTTAGACTGTTTTGACG
Source organism: Orbicella faveolata (assembly GCF_042242905.1). NCBI lineage: Eukaryota > Metazoa > Cnidaria > Anthozoa > Scleractinia > Merulinidae > Orbicella > Orbicella faveolata. Next base: position 7,943,308 of record NW_028301577.1, read on the forward strand.
CTATAAATGGAATAACAGAATTAGAAAAACTGAGTTTTTTTTTTGTGTTCTTTGTTCAATCCAAAATCTTTCTTTTGTGCCTGACATTGATACAGTTTTACTCGGGAATCTTCAGATCTCAGCTTATGGACCTTGAGCTGCAAAGAGACAATATCCAACATGAAATCAAAGAAATCCGAAACTGCCTCAGCAGACAAAAACAGGAGGCTAAGCAAGTGGTTGAAGTCGAAAAGAAGAACGAGTTGAAAGTCCTAGAGCTGAGCATAGAGAAAGATCAACTTCATAGCGAGGTGGAATCGTTGCGATCTCAGCTTAAACAGGCTGAAGGGAACTTTGCTAATGAAAAACAAAATCACCTGGAAAAGATTCGAGCTCTCCAGGAGCAATTGCATGAAGAACAACGGGGGTCGAAGGAAAGCGTGGAAAAACTCAAGCAGGTCAGTAACTTAGCAATTACTGTTGACAAATCTTACAGGAGGGTTACAGCCAATACCATCACGACTAAACTGACCAGTCGGTTTCAACGGACCAAACTTATGACACCATCGACTAGTTATCCTATCGACTGACAAACGACTTGACTCTCATTCACTAACAATAGTTCTTTCCAGAGCTAGCCTCACCCAAACGATACTACTAGAGGAACAACTGATACTTGTACTTTCAAGCCATTTATTATTAATGCCGATATTCTTAACGCCTGAACATGGCTCTTAAAGTGGTTTCTTAGTGGTTTTGTGGTCTTGTGTGCAGCGAGCATGAAGTGTGACAGAAGCACGTATTGGGGAGAGAGGACGACAAACAGCTCTCTGCCATATCGTGAACTCTGCGTAAAGAATATCTTGCGAGCGGCGAAGAGCAAAGCGATCCGGGGTGAGGGAAATTTCTCGTCTCACGGCTTCGCCGCTCGATTTCACGGACGCGGCTACGCGCGCGCTTGTGCTCGTGCTCCAACGTGAGCCTGCTTGCAGGCTACGTAAAGAACTGGCTGTCCGACATGTATTTTGACCGATCACTTTTTGCTAATTTCGATTAATTATTAGAATATAGATTAAAAGTAGCCTTACTACAACAGAAATATCCTTCATAACTGACTGTCCGACATGTATTTTGAGTGATCACTTTTTGATAATTTCCATTAATTAATAGAAAATATATTAAAAGTAGCGTCACCACAACAGAAGTAGCCGTCATAATTGGTTAAATTTTGGTAGAGTAGCATGATCTCTCTGGTTCCTGATCACTATTCTTTTACAGAAAACTCGGAAGCCATTGTTCTGTGTTCTTCATCCTTTGGAAAGTTTTCACTTCTTGATAAAGTTCCTAAAGAACAGAAAATACACAGCGCTCCTCCTAATGCAGTAATACAATCCAGCAGGTTATTTTTTAAAAAAAAAAAATGTCCAGTTGCGAGACACTTCGTTTGTTACAATTGCGTTTGACTTATTTGTGTTGTAACACTTTTTTTTTTTCATTTTCATAGCAACTTGAAGATGAACGTCAAAAGGCGCGAGATTCTCACTACGAGAGAATCAACGCCATCCACAAACTGCAAGATGAATCCAAAGAAATGCACGACAAAGAGATAGAAGTGCTGAAAAACAGATTCATAAGGGTGAGTGGAAATATCTGAGTTGTTTCGCCTTTCCTCTTATTGTATGTCTAAAACTGCAGCTTTTAGATAAAGTCTACAACAACTTTATAAACGTGTCTAGGTAAAATAGCCGACGGTGAACACCTAAAAATGAGGATTAAAAACTATTTACAGCGCCCGACTAAAATTTGTGTTTCTGCATTTTCTTAGTCGTTGAGCAGATGGTATTCATTGTTGATTCTTTGTACGTGCAGCCTTCACTCACTCCACCTGTGTATTTTTTTTTCTGTCGTGGGAGGTTGTATTCAACCGGAAATAAGTTAATCACTTATCATATATAAGTAAATGTATTTAACATGTATTCATTCATTTTCTGATATAGGAGAAAGAAATGGAGTTGGACTCTTTACGTGAAAAAACTCGAAGAGATGCAGAAGGAATCAATAAAAAGTTACAGGTATCTATACATGCAGCCAAATTAGAAAAACTGGAAAGCTGTTGCTGATCTCGCATTAATATGCAACAGTGTTCTTGTCTCTGTTAGTGATTTAAGGTGACTGTTTTCAACTGAGACTTTTTTCATTTCATCACAGGAAAGAGATCACGCGATTTCTCAGTTACAGAGCAACTTGAAAGACTACGAGGAAGAGATAACAAAACTCAAGAGTCAACTGTTCCAAGAACAGCAGAAGTTGTTTGATTGTGAGAGTGAGTGGAAAGAGAACATGGCGAAACAAGACACGCACGCCAAGTCCTTGAGAATTGAGGTGTGATGAGGCAAATTTTATTTTCTTTAATTCTTCCTCGTCTTTTATCTTACTAAATAGGTGAACGGACCTAGGAGTTCAATAAACCAAAATGCAAACCTTGTAGCTTGTAAGCTGGAGTAGTATTGCATCTAATTGGCCAAAACGACCGTATCTCCACTTTGATTGGTTGGAACACAATGCTCGCATGCTGTTTTCTTAACCAATAACAGCTCGATGACGTAAAACAAACGCAAATAGAGGAATGTACTAATCAGAACTTGACTCAAAAAAGGCAAACTTTGTCAAGCGCGGGGAAATACGCGTTTACCTTGTCACTCTTGGCTTTGCGTTTGCTCTTGATTGGTTGAAAAAGCAGTAAGTGTTCTCTAATTGGTTAGAGAATGTCACACATCATTACTTCCAGCAGTCAGTGGAAAAGGCCTTTAAGACTAAAATCACAGTGAACGCAGCTTTCTGATTTCACTGAAAACTTGTTCTGGTTATCACTTTCGATTATCGTTCATCATCATGCTGAATTTTTCACAGGTTGACTCTTTGAACGAGAAGCAGGCTGCTCTTCACGAGAAGCAAAGACGAACTGAGGAGGTAAAATGATTCCAGAAATGCTTTTACCTGACCACTTGGTAAAACTCATTTGTTACTTTGACTAACCATAGTGTGTGTTTAAATTTTTTTGGCAGCTCCTCGAGGAGAAAATGTTGGAATTGAGAAGACAAGAGGAGAAATCTTCCTCCCACACAGACGAGCTCAGTCAAGTAATAAAGGTTAGAGAGAAGTTCCTGTTTGAATTTGTCGAGCAAGCGCAACGCACGTGCGAACGGAAGTAGTGTCGAGCGGAAATCGGCGAGGGACAACGGAGATGAGAGTCGCTGTAGTCTTGTTCTGTTTAAGTTCCTTACGTTTCTTGAGTGAGATGAACGCTTGAAAACAGATTGTCATCCCATCACTAGATCCTTTTTAAGTTGAATGTACTTTAAACTATTTGTTTTAGCCTTATGCTCCACTTACAGGAGCGAAGAGGATGAGTGAGTGAGCGAGTGAGTAAATTAAAACAATCAGTCTTTCCTAGAACTCCGCGGTAGAAAGAAAACAGCTGTTTGTTTCGTAGAGCATCGTTTGGAAAAAAAATGTTACCCTTTCCGTTTTCACGGCAGAATAAAGATGATGAGATTACCATGCTAAGAGGTCTGGTTCGACAGCAAGAAGACGCTACGAGATTATTAGGAGAGAAGATGAGAAACGAAGCACAGGAACATGTGAGTGCTTAGCAAACTGTTATTGAAAAACAAATGGAACAGTAATTTTCCGGGAAACCGGTTTGTGGACTACTGTACCTCCAGAAGTAGTGCTCTTTTTTCCGTTCGGAGCGAAATGACGGGAATTTTCTTACCATTTGCTACATTTCCCAGTTTCCAGTCTCTCATCAGCCAAAAGCAATTACGGGAAATTCAATTGCAAATGGTAAGTGCCATCTCGTTCGGTTGGTTTGCTGATTTTAGAAAAACCCTTACCATATTATTAAAAAGTCGTCCCAACCGGTTTATTCTGACAAATGGTAAACACCCTGTAATTTCAAAGTTTAAACAGTTTTACATGTAACAGTTAACCGTTCTACAAAATCAAGCTATTTGTTTTTGGCTTTTTTTTTTTTTTTGTCAGATTCGAAATGCACTTGAGAAAGAGCGCGAGACCACTGACCGAGAACGCGTGCGGCACCAGGCTAAACTCGAGGAAATACGGGATAAATACGAGTCAGCATTGAAACAAGTGCGAGAAGAACTTGAGGCTGAAAGACAAGGACACACTCATCTCAATACCTCTGTCAACAAAATTAAAAAGGTTTGTAAAGTTTTCTCTTTTTTGTGACTGTTCAGTGGATGTCAACTATTTTACTCGTGAACGACACGGAAATTGTTATCATTTGCTTAAGTGTAGTAACACAATAAACCGGCCACTTGGAATCTTGGTAGAAAGTTCGAAAAGCTTTTGTATCTCGCGTTCTGTAAATATCCCATCAGGTTCTTTGAATTTCGAAAATTCTTGTAATTTACCAATAGTGATAGAGCCGAACTTCCTCTAACGGACACCTCACGTAACCTTACACGTAGTCACGATCCCTCATCGGCGCAGGGATGGCTCGACTACACCTGTTTCGCGAGTTTACCGAGTAGTGGAGGGGTGGGTGGAGGAAGAAGTTGCAAAGTGAGTGACGTAGCTATGACTGTGATTCAGACAATCTGCTGACCATACCACATTGCCGGCCCGCAGGAAATCGAAAGATTACGAGAATTGAACTTGCAAGCTGAACAGGAAAAGGTCAATGCCGTGGCGCAAGTCAGAAATGAAGCTAAAGAAGAGATTGTAAAGATGAAAGACAAGATACAGGAGGTAACGTCATTTTATATTACACGATCCTAAACCACTAACACAAACTTTGACAATTTGCCCTTGAGTACAAAAAAACGTATCAGTTTGTGTAACATTAGGTCTTCTTTTTTAACCGAGAAAAAAATCCTAAAACTGCAAAGCACTATTACTTTATTCTAGATTAATTCCAGCGTTGTCCGAAAGCGGAATTTACAGCCGAACCTTTAACCTTTTTGCTCAATATTCTCTTCTCTTTTCTTATCAGGTATTTTTGTACGAAAATTCGTTTTCAAAAGTTCTGATTCGTGACTGTTTGCTGGTTGTTTGTTTTGCTTGCTTTAGTTAAGTGCGTTAGCAGAGGCATCCGAGAAGGAGACTGCCATGGAAATCACGGAGGAGTGTCGAAAAACCGCAGCACTGCTTGGAGATTCCGCTAACACCACCCCTGTCAGGTAACTAGAAATCGTCGGTATATTGAATTGTATCATTTACGAGTTGGGTTCGTTCGTTTACTATCCGTATTGACAAAAATATATACCAACATGTGTGTAACTGTTTTCTTTTTTCTCTCAGAAATTTATCAGGTAGTTATCTTGGCGAAAGTCCTCGGTCGACAACGAACAGTCCTGCCCGAGATGCACTGGTAATTACATATTAAACTTGGCACTTAGCTGGGAGAATAATTACGACGTAGGTTAAACTCGCATACACATGACAGGTGATTGACCGTGGACTTGTTCTAAGAACGGTAGCTTAGCAACAAGACTTCCCACCATGACGTCAACATTCTTCGGTGACGTCTACGAAGATTTCCGAAGATGCCAGTGTAGTTTTCCTAGTTTGCAGACCTGTGCTTATGTCTGTTTCTCTTTTCTCGCTTACTCCCAACTTACTCTATGTCTTTTAGTTCAAAATTGGACTTGCTCTTCTTAAAAACAAGATTTGCCCGAAGTGAAAGTGTGCTATTTTACACTTGTTCTTCATTTCTCTCCTTTTCACCTCGGTATCCCTGCTCTAGTTTTGAGGTTAGCCGAGGTTGAGGTTACCTTTCCAGTATATTTCCCAGCATGATTAAAAATATTCACTATTCTATTTCTTCCTCTAATTACAGCTAAATCTTCGCTCCCACAATGAAGAGCTAAGACACCATTTGGTTGAAGCCCGCAAGGAGCTTGAACAGAACAACAGAGAATTATCTCTCAAGAAACAGGTAATTGTGCTCACGTCCTTAGAAATTTAGGATTGTAATCCGGGATACACTAAAATGAAAAGTGGTTATGATGTAAAACTGACGATACTGTTGTCGGGTGTGCTCGAAAAATCATCGTGCTTTCGGCTTGTATTCCTGACTGAATGTAATTAGCGTTAAGTGTCCAAACATCTAATCTTTGTGCTTTATTTTATTTTCAGCAGCAAGGTAATGGAGAACTCACTCCTCAGCAGGTGAACTTGTTTAAGAAGGCGCTCGCTGCAAAGGTCTGAACATTATTGAATATCCTTGTATTTCAATGTCACAAAACGCCAGTTTTGTTCTGAGATTTTCTAAAATGTTTCTTGTCGTTTCTTTGATAGGACGACGAAGTGGCTAGAATGAAAAGGTAAGCAAATATTTTTCCTTTTTAAGGGCGCTACCTAAATTTTGACTAAATCATTTCTATTACTGTTGAACAGGCAATACCAAGAAGAAAGTGACCGAAACGCTCTACAGATGAAGTCTGAGAGAACAGTAAGTCTGTCCTGCCTCGTGTGTCGAAAATTCTGCTGAACTTTTTTTCCCCATTTAGCGTCTCTTGTGATTAGAAGTTTATACTTGTTTGTTCTTTATTTCCAGGCCTATCAGAAGACTATAGACCGTCTGGAAAAAGAACTCAAGCAGGCAAAGGCTGCTGTAAGTGAAAGTCTTTCATTTTCGTAGACAGCAGTTTGCCATTTCTCGCTATTGCCATAAACAGAGAAGACCGCACATATATTTTGCCAATCAGTACTTCGTGTAATATCACTCACTCGAATATCTATTCTGATTTTGTTCTTTACCCAGACCCCTGCCGGTAGCCCCATGGTGAATGGCACATCCTCTCCTCCGGAGAGCGGAGTTGGCACCAGTCTCAGCTCGACAACGCCCAGCCCGAGACCTGGTGAAGACACCAGCACTGCCCGACTGTTACGTCACTTGCAGGGAAGGGTCCAACAACTGCGGGCTCAAAATGACAGTCTGCGGAAGTCGACTGAGAACGACTCACTGAATGATAGCCACTGTAGTGTGATGTCCACTGAATCGGTATGATTACGGTGATATTTGAAAAACCTATCCCCCCCCCCCCCCCCCACCCCCCATGGTTCTATTCCTCTGTGTAGAGAGGCACTGAGCGTACTAATTAAAGTAGTTTGCGCCAAAACAACACAGTGACCTCTGTCAGGGCTTTTTGATTAAGTTTACGCTGGAAAAATTAGGTATTTCGAGACAACAACACAATACCAATGCAGTTTATTTACCCCATTTAGTAGTTAATATATACAAGTACTTCAAATGATTTCCTGAAAAATTAAAGGGTTACCACTGCTCTCTGAAATATCTAAAAAGCTAAAAAGGTCATAGAGCTGGTTTAAATATTTCGTTTTAGCCCAACAAAATTCAAATCACGTCAATTGTAATTGAGAACGATCTCTGGTACAACTAACAAGAAGGACCTTGTTTTTCATTTTCTTTTGACTTATTTACTTCTCAAGGTCACTCTTCATCGGTTTAGAAAGGATATTCTTTGCCAAGGGTTCGATATTATTTATTCGTTTATTTATTTGCTTGTATGTTTATTCAAAGATGAACGGCGGCGATGAAGAAAACAGAAGGCTTCATACTGCACTTAAGGTAAAGTGTCTGTGTTTCTTCCTTCTTTATTTGATATGTTACTTCACCAACTCAATTGACTCGCCTTACCCGGTTGAAACAAAAGCCTTTTTCTCCCGAAGTCAACCTTTTGTACGAAAAATAATCAGTAGCTTGCATAGTTCTATCGTTGATGTTATTAATTTCGAATTAAAAGGTTTTGTTTATCTGTGTTTACCGAACAGTTGACAGAGGATAAGGCGCAAAGAAACGCTGCCATGTTGAGTCAAAAAATGATGGAAATGACCAAGTTGCAGAAAATGCTGACACACGCTACCAAGGTAACAGAACAGCCCTCCTTTTCATCTGTCACGTGACTCACGCTTTGCCGTTAAAAAGGCTTGGCTACTTTATATTAGGCTCCCCAACACATCATAAAAGTCGTGTTGCACGAGACGTTAGAGGTCAACGTGTTTTACGCCAACAAGATTTGGACAAGATTGGTACAGGGTTTGAATTGACTCCAAACCCTTGCCGTAACTGTGTTTATGTACAGTAAGCCACGTGCATAATGGAGGCGCGGTGGCCTCATGGTTGGTGCGCTCGTCCCCGGATCGAGCACTCCGGGTTCGAGCCCTGGCCGGGGACACTGTGTGATGTTCTTGGACAAGACACTTTACTATCACAGTGCCTCTCTCCACCCAGGAGTATAAATGGGTACCGGCGTTTTGTTGGGGAAACATACCAAATTGCGGGGGAGTGACCTACGATGGACTAGCATCCCGTCCAGGAGAAGTAGAAATACTCCTAGCTGCTTCATGCTACAGAAACCGGGATAAGCTCCGGCAGCTATGAGCCAGTCGGCTCCAAGGCTTCACTTAAAGTCACATGTAGGAAATAACACTGTTGGTTAAACTACCACACACAATTTTAGATCCTAATTCTCCTTGCCCCGTTTTAACGATTTTATTCATTTGTTATGTTTCAGGAAAACATGAAACTGGAAAGAGCTTACGCCTCATTACAACGTAAAATAATTGACAACTCCAGATAACACAGCATCTCTCGTGTGTACAGTATATCGTTTTAATTAAGCTTATATTATTCGTGCGAATATTATCCTTCAATGAATATCGCGTTCTATTTTGTGTAATTGTTTCAAATATTTTGTACAAGTTCGTTTTTCTGCCGATGTCTCGATGTTTTTTGTTTTAAGAAACACTCAGGACTGCGGTTTTTTATACTGAAGAATCAGTTCCGGCCTGTTTTTAAATTCTGCCATATTTTAGCAGAACGGTTGCGAAAGTAAAGGTTTTGCAATTTAACGGAAAACGTCTTCGCGGCATTTTTGTGTTGATAATCCAACATTTGTATAACAGCATGCAGGCAATACCTAACTTGCCTTTTTTGAGGATAAGTTCTCCAGTGTTCAATTATCAATTTGGCCACTCGCAAAATAAACGAAGTTAAAACCCTTGCGACAATAACGGGCATTATGGTAGTTCCCAGCAGATTTACACTTACTGTCGTGTAGCCGAAACCACGGTTAAGTGATACGGCCAATCAACGACGGTCGGAAAAAGTGCCTTTTACCAATCATAGCTCGAAAAGCCGCACGACTGCTGCCAAGCGCGTGCCAAGCGCGGGCCAAGCGCGGGCCAAGCGCGGGCCAAGCGCGGGAAAACGCGTGCAAGCCAAATCATGATTGTCTTGGTTTTGCAGCTGATTGGGTGAAATAAAATTATCTTAATTCTGATTGGTTTAAGCGAGTAGCTGGAGTTTTTAAGAAATTAATTATCTGAGCAACGCTAAGGGTTGGACCATTTGCCTTGTGAGGAAGGGAGGTGGAACTAGGATTTCTTTTCTCAGGACACATATACAAATACATGATTATTTTTTCTGCGTGTAAACACGCGTTTTCTTTTCGGCTCACTAACGTACGTGATTTTTTTCCTTTTTTGGCAGTGGTCTTGTGTATGAATATTTTGGGGCAAGTACGCTCGCAATATATTTTTCAGTTCGAAATCACCCACCCACATCAAAAGTCAAAAAGTCCACCCCCAAATGGAGTAAAGACTCCAACTTTTTTGCAACATTGTTGCATTGCAAGTTGAAAAGGGTTGTTCGTGTGACCATTCGTCTTGCACGTTTGTCAAATTGTATTACAAAATTCACTTAACGCAGTATGTTCCCAGTATATTTGCAGCACAGAAGACTTGTAAATTAACATATGTTTACCTAAAAAGTCTATCAGTTACTTAAAAATTTCTATCTGCAATACTAGCAACATTTCCACCGAATATTTATTCTAGTGTTGGCCCGTTCAGCAGTTTTATTTTAATTTTTATTTTATTTTAATATTATCCCAGCAGTGTGAATACAGTAAGTTTTATATTTTAACTTAAGATTTGTATAGGAAAGTGTGTATAGGTTAGTGGAGCTAACAACCGAAAACTTAAACATATATTAAAAGTGTGATCTTATTTTATTGTTCAGTTGATTTTTCTTAGCAGAGTTTCACCTCTGGGACATAACGGGAATTGAGAAATGCTCCCAGTCAAACTACACGTGCAACATTTACAAAGTCTAATCTCCTATAACCGGAAATCCGAGGTTATGTTGGTCGCACATACACAACACTCGTGGAACTAAAACGTCTCCTGGGTTACACCAGGGTTAGACCATTCCCAGTCCTCTAGTTTTTCCATTTTTCCTCTATCGTGGAACGCGCGTACAGGCGGATGCGAAGGAACTGGACGCCAGCGCAAAAGCGGAATTGCGAGGGTGGAGCAGAGAAATGTTTCTCGCATTTTTTGCTAACGTTGCAAAAACACAGAGGCAGTCAACAGCATAACAGACTACCCGGGAAATATTTAACTTGACAACGGTTGCCCTTAAGTGCTCAGCACAGGTGCGTGACAAAATGCAAAAGCGTAAACCCCTGCCGTTACGAAATCAAAAGCTTGTTTAAAAAACCGTTTTTGAATTAGCTAGAAACTGCTGAGCGTAATGAACTGCTGTCCTGAATACTAGAAGTCGTTTGAAGTAGGTACGTAATGTAACTTGTGTATTTGAAACTTATACGTGATCAGAGGTTGTTTAAAAAAGAATTGTTCGGGAATTACCCAGCCAAGAAACTGCTGGGCGTATTGAATGACCGTACTGAATACCGGATAAGCCCATAACTGATGTAACCCGTATATAACGGTACTATGAGATCAGCGCCTGTTGAAGAAAGAATTCTCTAGAATTGTTGGTTGGACATCTTAATTAGCATAGGTTTTTTACCACAACTTCCAAACACCTCGAAGTTCGACAAAACACTGCGCTGTGCGTCGTATTTTCAACTCTCTTCCAATTATTTGTGAATGTGGTAAAACACGGTCTGTCGTTTTTAATATTTTACTTGAGGGAAAGAGAATAAAATTAACGCCGCTTTGAAGTGAATCAAATGTCGGTAGCGCAGAGGTGCTATCTGATTGCACTTTTGAAACACTGCAAATTAAACCCATGAAATTGTAGGTCACGAAGTCAAATTGCAGTCTTTTTTAGAGATATCAGTTCTTTCAGAAGAATAGAGTGCATGAGCTCAAAGAAAAAGTACCTTGATTATTGGAGGTAACACTTTGGTACCATGTTTAATCAAATGGACTGCAGCTTTCAATGACTGGAGAGACTGAAATGAAATCCTTCACTAAACGTAAGTCTTATCGCGAAGTTTCTGTCGTCCCCCACTTCCTTCCACAAAAAGTGCATCATACTACATTCTTTAATCATTAAAACGAATTTTATTGACGCCAAGTCACCAACCATTCAAATTTATTCCACATAACGTGTTAAAAATAATAATGTAAAATAATTGAGCAGGAAACTTTGCTCTTCAAACAAAATGAAAAGCGCCACAAAAAATGTTCCCTGCTATAACTGAGGAAATTTGAATTGCTAAAAGAATTCAGTAGTACATTCGATTCGATGATGTTAAATTAGGGTTACGAGAAACTAGAAGGCTATTTTAAGAGATTTAATTCGACAATAAATTTAGGGGCGGGGGGATTTCGTCGCATGGCTGTTGGTCAAAGTTTGCATCAGCCTGCGCTAAAACATCTTTTACGATTGGTACTGAACCCTGCTGTAACTTTACAGTTTCGCTAGAATTCACCTGCTCACAAGTCTGAAAGCAAGTTTCCATTTACACATTGTAAGGCCTGCAGGCTGCCGTTTTCGCGTGACGTCATCTACAGTCTGCATTGCACAACTCGTCCCTAGATTCCTCTCTTCCTCGAACTTCTCGACGGGAGAGAGCACGGTAAACAAGGTTGTGCGAATTACTTGACTAGTGTTGCTAGATTTGAAAATTCCACAATATGAAATTGGCATAAAACGTCAAAAAAACTTTCTTTAAATAATCCTAACCGCATTGACATTGAAATACTACAATTTTAGAAGCTGACTAGTTTACGTTACAAAATAAGTGCTGGACAAAATTAACGGTGCTGTTTGCTTCGAGAGCAATTCTGTTGAAAGAAATCCCGTCAACTAGCACTAGTTTCTAATCCAGCATAAATTCATTTAGCGTGACACTAATATCCCGACTGTCACGCAAACATCTACGTGGAAACGTTGTCCATTTGTCACCCATTGTCCTGTCAAAAATTGGCTCATTCCATACTGCAAAGAATAAATCATGACATCAGTTACCTTGGGGAAACAATCTTCAACAGTGAAACACGCAAAAGTTATTATTTAACTCCAAGGCATAAAATGGTACGTCTACACAAGGCTACGACTGTAACTAATCAATTATTGGATGAGGTTTTTGTGATATCCAGAATAATCAAGGTCGAGGTAGGGGTTATCAGCCGAAGCCGAAGGCTGGAATTGTGGATTTCGTATGGTTAATCAAATGGTGACGATGGGTGACAAATTACTCCTCAATTTTACCGCACTTTCGGCCAATTAGAAAAGAGATAGTGAGTTCAATATATAACAATGGCAGTTAAGAGAAATCATCAGATATTAACCCCACCCCCGTCCCCAGGATTTCTCTATCTTGAAGCAGTCATTCCATTTTTTTGTTTTGGAAGTTTCATGGCTAGATAGAATGTTGCCCTAAAATGTACCTCCAGTAAAAATGCTTCGATTACTACTGCAAGAATCGTTTGAATTTGATAACAATCATCACGAAAGGAAGACGAAAGCAGTGTCAAAAGAAACCAGTATTGACAATCGCACATTGGAGACAATCCAAACTGGAATTGTGGATTTCGTATGGTTAATCAAATGGTGACGATGGGTGACAAATTACTCCTTCATTTTGGCGCGAAATTTCAGCGTTAATTTACAATTTCACAAATGAAATTACAGAATCGCTATGGCGACGTTTGGCATGAAATTTCTCGATATAATAAACAAGCCAAAACCCCACTGGTGAGCGTAATTTGTCACCCATGACATCAAAAGGTTATCAAACGGTATACGCGTCAAATTATTTCCTTATTTTACTGGTATTAGTAAAGGTATTCTTACGGTTTCGGGTTCAATTTGCAATTAATTTGCACGAGTGAGGTTTTCAAAAAGCTGAAATTGCACGAGCCGCTTCGGCGAATACAATCCAGCTTTTTGAAAAACTCACAAGTGCAAATTAATTCCAAATTGAACAAGAAAAACCGTATTACTTGTTAATTTTATAAACATAAAAAAATTCGCGTTAAGAGTGCCGGAAGATCTTTCCTGGAGCCATTGTTTCTCATTCGAGAAAACTTTTTGCAAAGTTTCCGTACAAACTGTTCGTCATCATTTTACGTGATATCATTGGCTTAGAAAATTTCCTAATATCTTCCAGCCAATCATAATTCAGAATTACAATGTGTAATTTGCACTGGTGTTACACTTTTTCCGGCCACTGGTGTGTTACACTTGAACTGCACTACTCTCAGCCAATCAGAAGTGAGTAACTCTGAGCAAGCACGTTCAAATCTCCTTCCTTCTCTCAACACTAACGGACACCTTTAACGCGAAACTTAAACGTCGAACAGGTATAGTTTGCAAGCAACATGTCAAAATTTGCCTCATGATAAGAATAGAGCGATCTACACCAGCATGCTACTCGATGGACAAACAAGGGATACTAATCAGAATACGCCGAGCAAATTTTATTGTTGCAACAAATCTTTAAGACGTGTGACTATTAAGATAAAATAATCTAACTTATTTTACATGGTACAGTGGCTTCCTATTTTTTTTGTAGAAAAGCATAAATTACAACTTGGCAACACAATCCATTCCCAGTCCCTACAAGTGGAAACGGTGGAATTATGGGAAGGGATCTAAGAGGACAAAGAGGATCTTGGGAAGCTGGTGACGGTTTTTAAATACTATTTTTTCCCGAAATCCATTGCGAACGTGCAAAAATGTTTCCCTTGTTTCCACTTGCACCTGGGAACAAGTGTACTTTCTCTTTCTTAATAAATAGTGCCTACAATATTTAAGATAAATATTATTTAACTAATAGGGTCGCCGCTGAAAATTAATGAACAGTAAAGATAGGCTGCTGGGACAATTAAGCATTAAAAATTTTACTCCATTTGTGTTTTACTCTTGCAAACAGAGGAGTTTTAACCAGCAACACCATAGTTTCCTCAACTTGACCTTAACATTTTCAGGATTGTCAGGTAATTTTAAAAGTTGTATTGTTAGGGTACAAATGTGACAAAGTGAGACTGTGATAAACGTTTCCTATCAAAGCAAGAACAGCGTGAAAACATTCCAGAGCAAGAAGGAAAATCTCGGGAATTAAAAGTACGATGATTGACAAATTAAAGATCATCTTGCAAAAAATACAAATATATTGATTAGTGAAACGTGTCAGGTCAGAAAATATCAATTAAAATCGAGAGTCTGTCCAGCAGGCAGTAATAATCAAATGACAAATTATTTTACTGAAGTGGGTAGTTTGCTTAGAAAAAATTCTTTACCGAGGTCAAAATGACAAATATCTACAGGTCTAGTTGTACTGAGTATGTAAACCCCATATTTTCCGACTAAATTCAACTACTAAAGCAAGTTATACAGGAATAACATTCAGTCAAATAACTAAACACACACTGTTCCATTATTTTCAGAGTTGTTTTCCGAAAACTGTCTGACAAACTTGTTAAATTTTAAAATGTTGTCCACACAATGGATGAAGTATGAAAATTGAGTTAGAGTGAAACTGGAAACAGTTGACGAATAATTCTAACTGGAAAACTTAAGGAAGACCATGATAAAGAAGAAGGAAAACCTCTTGAACAAGAAGACTTTCCACCAACAGAAGATCTCAAGATCAGCTTAGAGGTGTGATGTGTGATGCTGTGCTTGTGGTAATTGTGAAATAAAAAATTTCAAATATAAGCAATATAAGCATATAAGCTTCTACAAGTGCTTTGCCATTCAAACTAATCTTTTTTATAGTTTGCCCACTAAATTGCACCATCAACATTTCTTTAGATGTAACTCGGGGGATAGACAAATTAGCCTCAGCAATCAATTAAAACTGACACTAAAACATCCTAAAATCTTAAAGGGCTGGGCCTAGTTGTTCAAAGTGTGGATAACGCAATCCACTGGATGAACTGCTATCCAGTGGATAAGTGTTGTCAAAACAAACCACGCTATCCACTGCGTAGTGATTTATCCGGTGGATAGCGTTATCCACCCTTTGAACAATCGGGGCCTCCATTATATATCACCTTTGTAAAAAATATATTCTCTTTTCTAGCAGAAACCAGTCATTTACCAGGAAGTCTCTAATAAATTATTCATAGAGTTCAATTAGATGCTTTCTTGTATCGAGAAAAGTAAACGCTGTAAAAAAATCACCTCAGCATTTCACCAAAATCAAAATTTCATCTATAACTATTTGCTAATTTGCACTATAGTAAAATAAATTATTAGAGCTATCCATAATCATTCGATCAACATTTCAGCATCCTAATATCTACTTATAATCTGTTATTAAAGCTTACATCTAAAATGACCCATTGCAAAGGTGAACTCCATATCTACATCTATATCACATTATCACAAGCGGACCAGCCTTTGTTACAATACCTTAAATTTTGCCAAGCCAATAAATAAAATAAGTCTCTCCATGGCATATAAAGCTCTTGTGATAAAGAAAATGAAGGAAAGACTAGCGGAGTCATTTGACTATGCTACTCAATACCATAGAACGAATACAGTCATGTTATCTTTACCACAATGTAAGTAGAGTTTGTGTTGTAACCTGGACATTCAGATTCCAACACCAGCTACTTGTTCCACAGCAAAGAGACTGGTAATAAATTATGTGCTTTCAGAGATTAAGTAGATATCGACAATCTAAGTAGGCCTTACACATGGAGTTTTGAGGGTTCTGTTGGCTTTCTCCCACACAGTAAACACACACCCACTAAAAGCCTTTTCTTTTCCTCTTATTTAACTCGCCAACTAATTCCTGCCTACAAGCCATGCTACAGTTACTAAGTTTTTCTGTAAGAAATAACTGTCAAGATCTATCTTCAAGAAGAAATTTATAAAGAATGAAATTGTTTTACTTTGTTACAAGACCTTTAGCATTAACCAAAGATTCTGAGACAACATCACTCTGTCATTTGGTAAAAATTATGCAGACAGTCAATTATGATAATGTAGAACAATAATTATTACATTATCATAATTGAATAACAATTGAATTATTAATTAAGGATATCTAGCATAAGTTAAAGGTTACGTCATTTGGAGAGGTGAGTTAGTGATGGTGGAATGAGCAAGGGAAGAGTTGCCGCACTGTAACAGACTGTCAGTGCCATTAAGAACTTTATCGCTTCCATGAGAAGTATCCATGGCAACAGCAGAGTTTGAGGAGTTAAAGTCAAGTGTCTTCATAGCAGGTGTCTTGGTTAGCGGAGTGACTGTTCTGTTTGGTTGCCACGACTGTTCAAACCCAAACTGACTGTAGCCATTTTCCTTAACCTTGGCGGGGCTATAGGAAGACAGGCAGAAGAGGAAAGTTAATGAAAAGTTAGAGAATTGATCATTAGCTGCTTTTTATGAACATGAAGTACAAATTACACTGGAGCAATTAAACCATAAACATTATGGTAACACCACACAAATAAACTACGAGCAGCACAAGTGACTATTAACAGGTTCTACGTTTCACAAAACTGGTTAACTTCTGTATTTGGCAAGATTGTTTAAAATTCTTTCCTTGTGAAGCATACAAATAACTGAAAACCAAACAAGCAAATTTAAGATTATTTTTAAAAACAAAAAAAATCAGTGCTGCTTTGTGACTTTTGATATCTAAATGGCAATTCTTTCATTTCCATGTTCTGCTAAGCAAAAGCATTACTATATCATTTAACTTCTATAGTTATTATTTCAAATTGTGACCATTTATGCAAGTACGGGCAAGTTGGTTTACACATTTAACCCATTAAATTTAAACTATGATATTCCTCACTGAAGAACGTAATCTGAATGTATCATGGCAAAAAATAAAACCTAAGTGATTATTGGTTTAGTCTCTTTTGATAAATTAATGTCTTTCTGCCAATATACTGTTACTGTTAAGAGAAACAAGCTACTGATCAGCCACAACAATTGAAAAGCAATGAAACATTGTTTACGTTTATTAGTCAGGAATAACCACAAAGAAAATAGCATAATCAGACAAAAATAGAGTTAACATAACAATGACTTCAATAATACTTTATGTCAATGCAATCAAATTATTTCTACAAGTTAATGCCCCTTTGTTTTGTTAAGTGATTCTTTAAGATATGTTAGTGTAAGTGTGTTACAAATTTTTTAAAAAAACTTAAGAATACTTCATATCTGTTTGAGGTTATAGCTTCCGCAAAATGAGGAAAGGAGAGTTGTTTCGACCCAGATTTAGCCTTCAATGTTAGTTGTCTAAGGTGTACTGTGAATTGATATTGTGTTGTGATGTCAAACTGGAGTAACATTTTCTTACAACCAAAAAAACATAAAACCATGAATAGGAATTATCCCATTTGGTGGGTATTCCACCACTGTTTACAGACTGAATTGGAATTTAGAACTGTTAACTGCAGAGAAAGATGTTAAGACTTGAATGATCATGGCAGTTATGTACATGACTTAAGCAGCTGTGGAAATAAAGCCTGAAAAAAATTCAGGCTTGAACTGGATTCAAACCCATGACCTCTGCAATACTGTTGTAGTGCTCTACCAACTGAGCTATCAAGCCAACTGGGAGCTGGTGACATTGTGAGTTTGGAATGTACCCGTAGATGATGAAGAGTGTAAGTGACTATATGAAAAACCATATGTTTGATCATAGAATTTTGAATTTTGAATTTAAAAATGCTGGTTAATGTGGAGTGGAAAACCGGAGAACTTGTAGAAAACCATTAGACAAAGGCAAGAACCAACAACAAACTCAACCAACTTATGATGCCAGGTCCAGGATTTAAACCTGAGCCACAATGGTGGGTGGCAAGCACTCTCACTACTATGCAATCCCTCCATCCCACAGGTGTGAAGAACTGCAGAACACATATTTTGGATGTGTAATGTCACAATGAACAGAATGGCTGGTTAATTTTTGTCATGTTAACAAGTGTCATTCACAAGGGAAAGAGAATAGCATCACTAAGATGTCCGAAAAATAAACTTAAAGTATCATCAAGATCATTAGTAACAGTAGTAGAAACAGAGATTACATCTACTTGTTCCTTCAACGCTTACAAAGCTCTCTACCAAAGAAAACAAGCTGACTCAGCTTCCTACACTTTGATGTTTCAATGTTATTAAGAAAGGGCATCAGTCAATAAAATAATGTCAACCAAAAGGCTTCTACTCTATTGTACTGTAAAATCATTCTTGTTAAAGTAAAAAAGTACAATTAACTTTCTATAATAATTATTCTACCTACTTCATAAATAACCTCTGTATTGAGTTACTCAAAAAAAGCCTTTTGCAAAAATATAATTTTGAATCTAATTTTGACATACTGTTAAGTTTCGAGAAGTAGTGACACCACAAAGTTGCGATGAAACAGGCTGTTCAAAATGAAATTTGGCAAGGTTTGTTGCTTTGTCATTTACATGTACTGTATGTATCTGTCATATCGATTAGACAAAATTCATTTTGTCAACAACTTGCAGGTACCTTCAAGTAAATTACTAACAATACAGTTAAATGCAAGGCAAGTCAAAGAAAACTGCCTCTATGCTATATCCTAGAAGCAAACTTACTTCCAAGGTAACAAAGTAACTAGCCAATAACAACTGTTCTGTTTATCTAGGGTTCCAAAGTTCTGAACTTAAAATATATACAAAATTATTTAAAATATTTCTAAGCTGCAACTTCAAGTTAAGGGGCACTACAATGAGCATAACTTTGAAAAGCCAAAACCCAATAGACATGTTCATTGCTGGATCGAAGCCTTAATATAATGGTCTAGTTTTCTTGAACCTTATTCTATAAGTCAGAGCACTGATGCTATAAAAAGATTGATATGATGACTTTGGCACACACTTGGCTGTGATGTTGAATTGAAAAAGTCTGAAAGATGTTTTCAAATTTTGCTGTTGTGTCTTGGAAAAATCAGTTAAAAACAACTACAATTTTTTTCTTCCTTTTTTGGTATACTTGATTTTTTATCTTCATATTCTAGGAACATTTTGGGTAAGAGGGAAGGGACTTAGTTATAACAAGCCCTTCTGTGACAAACAATGTAGCAAAATTACCGCAAAAGTTTCCCTTAATACCAGACACTATGGTACTTAAAATGATCACAGCTTTTAAGAACAATATGGAGTTCCAAATTACATTTTGCTCTAGGTTTTATTTGGTCACAAAAACCCAACCAGAAAAAAAAATTCCATGCCACAAAAAGATCACAATGCAACAAATTCAAAAGGACATTATTGTAACTCCCATTATACATACATGTACATATGCAATAGTTATTTCATTATATTATAAATTTCAGAAATATTACTTTAACAATTTTCCCCTTCAAATATTAACAAAGAGAAAGAAATTGAAAATAAAAATTACCTCATAGGCTGTGTATTTTTTCTTGGGGATCTGTAAAGCAAGACAAAACATTTTAAAGCCACTGCCCATTTCCATTTCTTTAAAGAAATCAGCAAAGCTATAGCTATGTAGCTTTCTCTTAACAGAAAGAAGACAAATCACTGCACAGTACTAGCCTGCACAAACACACATTGAATCTTTTTTCCAGAGATTAAAGAACAGTAACATTGACTGATACATGTAGTTTTAATACCTTGTGTATCTCCAAGGAGACATGGGTATTTCTCTATTTAATGAATCCATAACTGAAGGCGCCACATATGTGAAGCCCTGGTAAATAATAAAAGACATATATAACATGTTGGTACAGTATACCCAGCTAGATATACTGCAGTCCCTGTATATCCCTCTCTTCTCGTGATTTTCACTAGTGATGAATATCAACATGCATCAGCATATAAGCTAGAAAAAAAAAATGGCAAGTTCATTACAAGCAAGAGCATAAGAAGAATGATTACACTTGTTCTTATTATGTTGTCCTCACTAAGGAACACCATGGTCTATTAAGGTATTTACAATCGTCCACAACAAAATAGGGCTTTTTCTAGTAAGAAGTTGTAGCAATAATCTCGACTAATCATGTGCTAAAACGTGTTTTGGAAAGTTCTGAACAAGTTTGTAACGTCAAGGATGCATTGCACTCTTATCTTAGCAGGATGTCATAGTCATCTTTACCTGAAATATTTTATCTGCACTCTCGCTCAACATTGAATCCACCGGTGAATCAACGGGTGTCTGTCTGGTAAATTTACTATCAAACTGACTAACATCCTCCTCTCCGGTCTGTGAAGAAAAACAGCTGATTGGACAACATGCAACATACTTCTTTTGTTCTTTAACCAGTAAATTGAACTTTTAACTTGTTTGATGTATCTGTATAGGATTACAGAATGAAATACTTACAATGTTTGGTTTAAATGGGGGCTCCACTTTTCTAGAATAAAGATCGTCCCAGTTAATAGAGCGGAAGAAGGGGTGACACTACAAGAGAAAATCAGAATTTCCACCTTCAACTGATGAGCAACGAATTTCTAAGTTAGTACAATAAATGAAAGAATACATAAATGAATGGAAAGACTTACAGACAGACAGACATCCAATAGGGACAAACAATAAAATAATATACCAATTCTACTTAATGGTAAGCATCCTCTACATAATTTATTGTTATTATGAAGTACAAAATGTATATTTCCAGTTACCACTCTCCTATTTGCAGGGGTTTCATAAGAACCAGGCACCAGGCAAACTGCCAGGCTGTGAGGATGATTTAACCTGCCTTGTTTGACCATCTAGGGGAAAGTTCTTCTAATAAAGAAGTTCAGCTCAAAATGTTTTGCCCGCCCATAAAAACTAGTTGTCCTCCTGCTGAAAACATCAATGAAACCCCTGCATTTGTAACAAAGTTTTGAAGTGTTGTTTGAAGTTATTAGGCTGATTTAGCAAGAGAACGGGAACGTCACTTAATGACGGCGCGCGCAGTACAAATATCCAAATATGGTCAGATGACAACTGCAGGGCACACGGAATTTGACCATATTTGGGTATTTGTACTGCACACGCCGTCGTCAAATGACGTTCCCGTTCTCTTGCTAAATCAGCCTATTGTTGGAGAAGAGGACTGATTTGCCATATCAGATGAAAGGCAAGCAGAGTATCTAGCAGAGATCATTAAGCACAAGGTGATTTTTGCTAGCAACCAGCTATTTTTGATAAACCTGCCCATCACATCTACTTTTATGTTCCTTTTCTGTAGAGATGTGATATCAAACGGATATAATTCTGAAACGGTTTCCCACATGATTTTTACGTGCACTACCTAATTTAAGACTCCATTATTTTACAGAACTCTCCTGTTTATTTTTGGTTTCATAAGTTAGCAGTTAAACTAAGTACTGTTTTAACACCATTGTACGTCACCAGAAGTATAATTACCTTGATGGTACTCGCAGCTTCTTGTCCACCACCCAATCTGGCTTGAGGGTGACGTTTCAACAACTGAGAGCAAAGCAGTTCACAACCTCAGCAAAACTCATTGGGGCAAGGTTTAAATAACAGGGCTTTGTAGCAAGGAGCAGCAGGAGAATGGGAGAAAGTCATTAAATGTATGCACTGAGAAGTAGCAGAAGCAGTAACAGTGGCAGTGGCAGTGTCAGTGGTAGGGCTAAGGGTAGTGGTAGTAGTAGTAGTAGTAGTAGTGGTAGTGGTAGTGGTAGTGGTAGTGGTAGTGGTAGTGGTAGTGGTAGTGGTAGTGGTAGTGGTAGTGGTAGTGGTATTGGTAGTGATAGTTGTCTAGTGGTAGTGGTAGTGGTAGTGGTAGTGGTCTAGCGGTCTAGCAGTCTAGCGGTCTAGCGGTCTAGCGGTCTAGCGGTCTAGTGGTAGTGGTCTAGTGGTAGTGCCAGTGGCAGTGGCAGTAGCAGTGGCAGTGGCAATGGTAGTGGTAGTGGTAGTGATAGTGGTCTAGTGGTAGTGGTAGTGGTAGTGATAGCGGTAGTGGTAGTGGTAGTGGTAGCGGCAGCGGTAGTGGTAGTGGTAGTGGTAGTGGTAGTGGTAGTGGTAGTGGTAGTGCAACGGCAGCGGTAGCGCTAGTGGTACTGGTAGTGGCAGTGGCAGTGGCAGTGGCAGTGGCAGTGGCAGTGGCAGTGGCAGTGGCAGTGGTAGTGGTAGTGGTAGTGGTAGTGGTAGTGACAGTGGTCTAGTGGTAGTGGTAGCGGTAGTGATAGCGGTAGTGGTAGTGGTAGTGGTAGTGGTAGTGGTAGTGGTAGTGGTAGTGGTAGTGGTAGTGGTAGTGGTAGTGGTAGTGGTAGTGGTAGTGGTAGTGGTAGTGGTAGTGGGAGCGGTAACGGTAGTGGTAGTGCAGCGGCAGCGGTAGCACTAAGGGTAGTGGTAGTGGTAGTGGTAGTGATAGTGGAGGTGGCAGAGGCAGTGGCAGTGGCAGTGGCAGTGGCAGCGGTAGTGGTAGCAGCAGTAGCCGTAGAAGTAGTAGTAGAAGTAGCAGTAGGAGTGGCAGCAGTGGCAGTGACAGGCACAGAAGTAGTAGAGGCAGAGGAGGCAGTAGTGGCAGAATGTAATACTCACTTTTCTAATGAAATCTTTTGCTTCAGGACTTAGAAAAGGAGGAAGAACCAGCTTCCCTTTTAAAATCTGCAGAGGCAAAATTATTCAATTTCAGTTCAACTCAACTAGGAAGAATTAATAACAATAGATGCATTATTAATCCTTTAGAAGCTCTCAAATATTTGTGGTGAACTTTCAAATTGTTCTCAAGTTTTGAAAAGAACCCTAATTATTATAGTCAAAACTATTACTTCTCGTGCGTATGTTATATATTGCCAAACTGCAACATAAAACTGAAAAAATATTGCTACATGAGCTTAACGATACATCACCAGCTAATTTGTATGAGAGATAACCTTGATTAAAAACAACTGCTGCATTAAATTCCTACAATGTAGATGTACAGCTCATGTAAATCACACCAAAGCAACATGCCTATCCTGAATAAAAAGGGATCCCATCACCAAGAGCAGGATACTCACAAACTTTCAACTTACCTTGTCAATTGTTTTTTTCCTGCTGTCCCCACAAAAAGGAGGCTGAAAACACCAAATAAGAGGTCAGGTTGCAATACAATGACTGTGCAATGTCAATTATAAGGACTATGATGGTATTACAAATTAAGGGCCATTCCAAATTATGCAGCTGTGTAGTTTATTCTTCATATCACTTCTGTATCTTGATCATTGAAACAGGCAATGTACATAGTTACTCCACCATTACTATAGAAGAAAAAGATTTCAATTTTGCTGAGCATGAGCACAATAATTAATTTGAGTAGCCCCAAACCAAAGAAAAATGTAGACAATCTAAATTTCTTTTTGGTTTTCGAAAACCCAAATCAGTATGACTTTTCCCTTTCCTGGTTTCCGATTACAATATTACCACATTCAAAGTATTTAAGTGTAAATAACACCCTGGTCACCAATGAAAAAAGCTCTTTAAATGTAGGAAGCATGAGTTCTGTGTCATCAAATATGCAACATGAATTGTATAGTTCAGCATAATATTTGATTAGCACTGGCTTCATTTTAATTGGTACAAAAAACAAACATGTGTCAACTTACACTGCCCGTCAACATGTCGTACATGAGTGCACCTAGACTCCACCAATCAACTGCTTTTCCGTGACCACTACGAGTGAGAATCTCAGGCGCCCTTCAATTAGAGAAATGCCGCTAAATTAATCATACCAAAAGACTGCTTTGATTAATCAACCGCCTTCTCTGGTAAAATATTAATATATACTGTTTTCATAGTTCAGTGCTTATCACCAACTGTAGATCACCTGGAAGCCAGCACACTGGTAGTCAAAGAGCTGAAGCCATGGGGTTGAACCTAGATGTAGCCCTATTTTTCCTGGCTTTCACTACTACATGCACACAGTGTGTCAGGGAAACATTTCATTTACCTCTCCATAACTTTTTGGACCCAAGAAATAGTAGTGCTGATTTTAGCTCAAAAACCAGTCCAGTCTGTTTCATTTCCTGCTAATTTTATTGTTTGAATTTCAAAACTATTCTTTAATATTATGATCTTGAATGTAAACATGGCAAACAAAACAGAGTGTTCTGCAACCAGTAACTACCGGGACCTTCAAGAAAGGGGCCCCAGGCAACAGACGTCCAAAGGATGGATAAGCCTGTCCACCCGATAAATCTCTATCCCAAGGACAGCATAGTTTGTTTTGTCAACACTTATCCACTGGGTATTGATTATTCCAGTAAATATACATGTATATTGTTATCCACTCTTTCAAAAACTGGGTCCAAGTTTGAAACTTGGACACTGTCTATATGTAGATATACTTACATGTATTCAATAGTTCCACAGAACGTGTGAGTTAAACTGTTTTCAAATACTGCCTCTTTACACAAACCAAAATCAGTCAACACTACATGTCCTGTGAAGAGAGGTTAATCACAAAGATCTGCATCCATGAAAAGCATAAAATTCAAGAGAAACTTGACTTTACTTCAAAGATATTTCCTTTAAAGGGCAACAAGAAATAATTCAACTCACAGGCAAAGCCAGATTGTTGTACTTAAAAATCTTTTTACAAGTTTCCTGTGATGGATTGTGTGTTCCTAGTTTAAAATGGGTCATTGATGAAAAAACATCTCTCTAGCCATAAATTGTATGTCTCCCTAGAGTCTGATTGGACATGGGCAAATTTTGCTAGGCCACTGATTAAGGTTACTTCAAACCTTCACGGGAGTCCTCCAGGAAAAAATTCATACGCGCGCTGTTTTCAAGGAAACTCCCGCAAACTATATATCAACAGAAAGGTTATAAAATGTAGAATTTGATAAAATTATGTTTTGTTTTGGATTTTGCTTTCCAAAGGCGGCAGAGACCGTCAACTCCAAAATGACCGACTAACGTTCCAGCGAATTAATCGGGTATCAAATGCGACTGTTCATGCAAAATAACTGTGCAGTGTTAATCACAAAGCCTCAATCTCCAAAAACGTGTCAGCATTTTCTTTTATTTCTATTGGTTATCTTTTTATAGATCTGTCAAGTTTGACTATTGAAAAATTCGTGTAACCTGTTACGTTAAAGGCCGCCACAAGGACAGTATTTAAAATAAAGCAATTCGCCAATACGCTTTTGTTCCATATCCATCAGTGAATGTTCTGACCAAATTTCATGGAAAACCGTCAAATCTGCATACCCTATTAATTCATTTAAAGAGAAGGGATTCTCTCGAAAAAGAGTGCAAGTTTTCGCCTCCTAAAGATTTATAAACATATCATGCCTTCACAGAGGAATGTGTCAACTTGAAATCCGCGAGCCAATGAAATAACAGAACCCTTAGTGTTCAGAGTATGCAAACTTGTGCTTCGTGGACATTAATTTTCTTGACTACAAAAAAATCAACCAATATAGCCCCGCAAAGGTTTGAAGCAACCTTAATGACTGTCTGTTATTTGTAGTTCTTGTCTTACAGTTTGACAGATGAAAATTCATTTAAAAAAAGAAAGTAGTGAATTACCTTGTGTATCTAGCAGTATGTTCTCTGGCTTGAGATCTCTAGAAAAAAAATAAACAAATACAATTGTGGAGATCAACAACAATAGATGGCAAATTTAACTGTGAATAAAATTAATGTAAAAGATGAAATGTTCACCATGTCGCAAGCATTCAACAAAGACTGAGTACCTGAAGCATACAATTTTGGTTGGGCATTTTAACCATTGAGGTATGGAGAAACTTACATTGAGCTGCACAGTTTATAACAAAGGTTTAAGTGACAAGCACATCCTAACCACAGCTAGGATCAGCAATGTCAGACATGTTATGCATGCGATATGCTAAAGATTTCACCTTTAACAATCATATTCAGGCCTCGGAAAAAGCTTGAATTCCAGCTTACCCTTGGGACAAGCAGCCCACACATTTTTCTTGCCCTGGGCAAGTCCTTGTTTCTTTGTGTGTGTGTGTGGATTTAGCTGGCAGATGACTTGCCTAGGGCTTTGCCCATTGTGCAAGTAAGAATGAAAAAGTTACTTGCCAGGCAGGACAATTTACTTGTCCTGGACACCAGGACAGCAATTTTTTCAAGCCCTGAATATTAAAATAGTGATTATCACAACCTATACCACATAATGTGTTTCGGTTTTCAACAATGACATTAAATACTTCAGACCTTAATGTTTTTGTAAGATAATTAAACATTTTTCAATTTCAGCCCAGAACTCACTTTTAGTTTTAGTAGCAATACATGTACATAAGTGGTAACACTAGGACTATTTCTTCTATCACCTGGATGGAATTATTTGCTAGTTATAGTACGGTTACCCCTAGCATTTCACTTGCAGGTACCCATTTAAACACCTGCGAGGGGAAACATTAGGGGAAAGAACACAATACAACAACCATGGCCAGCCTGGGTTCAATTTAAAATTCAAACAATTTACTCCAGTACAATAACCATTAAGCTACCACGTCTCCCTATGTATTTTTGTCAAGCCCAATAAATTATCTCTCAAATGGAAAGCTATCATCATTCCATTACAAAAATACCTACCTGTAAATAATTCCCTGCTTATGGAGATGTTCCAAGGCCAGCACTATTTCAGACAAGTAGAAGCTGTGCGTAACAGACACATATTCTTAAGCTCGAGTGCAAGGTAAATATATATAAATGATAAAATGCAGTGTTCATAGGCTGGGATCTACTGTTCAACTTTTACCATGCTGTGTCTTCCATGAAAATTCCTTCTCTCTCCAAGTGCATGAAAAGTTCTCCACCTATCAAGAAAGGCACAGGTATCAATAGGATAATCTTTGCTAACATTTTTTCTCAAATTTTTTTTTTTTTGACATAATGGGTCTAAATTGACCAAAATTTTAATAAGCTCATAAATAGATAGCTATATATCATTTTCATGTGTAGCCAGTATATTCAGCTGCCCTCTCCAACAAAAAATAGGAGCAAGCATCTGTGCATCATCATTGATAATCATATTGAAGGCCACATGATTTTCCCAATGACCATTTCCAGTTTAATATACTGATGTAACAGATTTAAGTTTAAAAGCCAGATTTGCGGACATAATCAACATTTTATGGTGACAAAAATATTTCACGAGTGGTCTGTTTTTTTTCTTTGTGAACTTAAATAGGTCATTAACTGTCTCATGAAAAGATTACATACAGAGAGCAAATTCTTTTGATCTCTCCATGTGTCACATCAGAAATTGTGACACCAAAATGGTTTTAACACAGACGCATGCTCCAATTTTCTTTTTTTAAGGAAGGAAGGCTGTTCCACTATTTTAAGTGCTGTAAAACTCTTGAATTTAAAAGTGATGATAGTACAAGGCTGTGCTTCTCTACATTTGTGCAGTTTTTATCACAAGCAAGACAATTTTGTATACTTTGGTGAAAACAACTATTGTGCAACCGTGACAATTCAACCTATAATTACATACAGAAGAGAAATGAATGAATAAGCAATAGCCGCTAAAGCCATTTGTTTGTCTCCAATTTTTAATTATAGGTTGATTTTATAATTATTTTAAAATACCACAACCAACAATGAAAACATACCACTGAGATATTCCAAAATAAGGTACAGTTTTCCTCCAGTTTGAAAAGCATAGATTAGGTCAACTATAAAAGGATGCTGCAAAAAAGTAAATTTGATAGTGTTTTTAATATTCAAACTTAATCAAGTCAACTGTACATCAAGTAACCTTTAGTTAGTAGAATAGCGACAATGAAGTTGTGAAAAGAAATGGCTAAATGTCCTAACATATATGATTCAAGAGGCTTGGAGGAAGCTTGATCAAAATGAGGGAACACACTTGAAGCAAATCACATTCCCTGCCTGCACTTCTCATTTACATTAGTCATCATGAAAAAAAAAAATCATTTTCTGAGTAAAGAAATCTCTCGTATCGATACTAGTCACACTATGTTGTAGCTTACACTGCTTTTTCATTTGAAAACTTTTGAATGCAGCACATGTACAATTTTTTTTTACTTTACCCAATATCATCAAAAAAGGAAGATTAAAACACTCAAACTGCTTTTAAACCTTACGAACCAAAGTCAAGTTTGAGCCACACTCATTACAGTCAATCATAGTCAAACTGAACCCAAAATTAACTCACAAGATTTCCATTATTTCTGAGTTATGCCTGTCATTACTATTTCACATCTTAGATGATTGCATAAACGATGTGGAATTTAAATAACAATATGTTAGCAAACCTTAGCCTTGAACATATGTTTCCAGACAAAGGATTGCTGTCATCAATGAGAAGTTAATGTTTTCTAACCAATTGTTATTTAAATTTGGTGTTCTATTACAAATTGAACAGAAACAAACCTTAACAGCTTCTAAAATATTTCTTTCAGCTTTGGTGTGAGCAGTGTCTTTGTGACTTCTTATAATGGCAGCCTAAAAAAAAAAGGACATGAGCTCCTTACCCAAAAACTGAACAACATACTGAACTATGTTTGTCATTAACTTACATGTAACATTTTAACCCTGCTTCTCAGAAAGCCCCCCCAAGTTTGGATTTAGTAAAAGTACATTCTTTAGTATCAATTTCCCAATACTTTAGTGAAAATTTCCTTGACTTGGTATGTAGTTTAAAATACAGATGTTTTTTTGTTCCATAACTTCACTTTCACACCAATTTACAGATTTCATAACAGAGAGTATTAGTTAATTTAATGACATTGGAATTTATGATTAAATTACATTCTGTATAAAACCAGACAATCCCAGGAAATAATTGCTCTTACTAATAATAGATGATGATATTTTTAATCTGGTAAGTTGCTTGTAATACTCTTATCAGGCTCTATTTTGCAAGCTTTTAGACCATCCTGTAGATGTCACATTATATCAATGAACCTGTGTAAATGCCCTGATGTAAGTTTGATGTTGTTTAGAAAGGACATAATTTCCTTCATTTCAGACTTAGATGATGCAGTACAGCACAAATGATGTGTAAATTAAAAATCAAACAACTAAAAACAAGAAAGCAAAAACAAAATTAAACCACAACATGACCATTTGATCTACTATCATTTTCATCTAAGCATGGACACCTAATGAAAAAATATGACTGTTCTAACTGGGCGCAAACATGACATGTTTTGCCTCCAAACATTTGAAGTTTGAAGGGAATTTGAGCAAGATTTGCTGAAATGGCAGTGAGAATGGATATGAACCACAGTTTGCTCAGTGCTCTGATGTGCATTCTTGAAAGCAGGTAGATGTTGTTTGTCTCGCTGTAATATTGTTTAGCATACAGTACTTGTGTGCCATTGAACATTAAATACAAACCCTTGACTTATTTCACTTGTTTGAAGTATAGCTGTCATCTCTGACACCTCATTTCCTCAGTTCTTTAGCAGAGGAATGCCTGGTCTGTTTGAAGTTGTGCCCATGTTTATAAATCAAAAACATTAAATTATCAACAAAAAAGTGCGCGTACATTCAAACTCGGACACAACTGTTTGGTTAATGGAAGTAAAACTTCAAATTTTTGGCTACCAAATATGTCATGTTTATATAAATTAGACCCAGTTAAAACAAGTTTTTTCGTCACACATCCACCCTTGGATGAAACTGATGAAATTCAAATGTAGGGCATTAATCGAATACAATCAATTCTAACATTGCTCTAATATCATTGGTTAATTCTTTTATCATGTTTAAGCATCCTATATACATTTATAACTGTACAGATATCCACTTGAAATACTTTTACCCACAGAAAGGGATTTTTTCCTTCAACTACCTCAGTATGCACCAGCATTCATTATGTGTCAACTACTGTTTGTTTCATGATCAAATGAAGGCAAAGGGCAATCTTGTGAGCCTCTCGTACAAGTGCATGTAAATGTATATCACTATATTCAAGGATTGAGAAAGATGTTCTAAAGACATAGTTGCACGATACAAATCTTGGCTGCCCTGCCCCCTCAGATAAAAGCCTCATCATAGTTCTTGTGAAAGACAATTTCCAGGAAAAACTAAAAAAATCTATAAACTTACAAGGGCAAATACAGTTGTACATGTACCTTCACTTCCTGTATAAACATTTAAAGAATTTGAAGAACCTCTTTTAGAAAAGTAAAAATTGCATACAATTTATGGCTAAAGTTTAACCTCGACAACCTTAGAGGCAGGGGAGAACTTTTAGACAGCCAGTGATCTGGAATGATCACAATTTTGATTTTCTTTTCAGCATTAACGCAGGTATCATGAAGGGGGGATTACCAGAAAATACTCAACACAACTTTTATCACGTGAAATAGCAAAACAGGATCAATACAAATTAAGCCAATGTTACAAAGACCTCAACCAGTAATTCGAGCTTAACTCTAAATAGCTTATATTATTGTTAAGTTACATAACATGAAACTCGATCCAATCAACACAAACTCGAACCTTTTTCAACACTTTCATTGCGAATATTTTGCCCTTGTTCCGTCCATCCACTTTCCTGACTTGAAAAACCTGAGGAATAATATAAATTGCCTTAGATTATTTTTCCATTAGACCCAAGACCACAACCTTCTCACAACATCACTATAACAGTTACGGCCTTCTCGGTCATAATTATAAAGTTAACCTTAATTAATATTAGCGTTATCAAAAATATACCTTACGTACCTTCCCATATCCTCCTTTTCCAAGAACTTTGAGAAGTTCGAAACTATTTGGGCCTATTTTCTCATCTTTAGGGTTAACAGTCTCTTCAGAAATAGACAGTGTCTCCACTTCAAGCGAACTATGAAAGAGAAAGAACTGTGAGCTTACGCTAGTTTCAGTGACAAATGTCGGCTATGAAATGCTTCACTGATCGAGGACAAATTTCAAAATATACGCCGGCCGGTTCGCCGGTATGAACCCACCTTTCGTCATTTTCCATCGGTTCATCACATACCTGGCCCTACAAACAAAATAGTCACGATTTAATACTCGATAGTTGCGTTTCACAGTTGCCCACGGAATATAATTCGTTGTACGCAATTTCATCGCATCCTCTCATTCAAAACAGGCTTACCTCTTCGAATTCATCGTCGCTTAAATCTTCCTCGTCTATTTGATCGTTAATATCTAAGGGAAAGACTTCAGCCATCGTTGCATTGACTAAAACTTTTAAAAAAAGTAAAAACAATGTGTAAAGTTTAACTAAAACTAGGGTAAAATCTCGAAAACTTTTTATATCGCCATTGCATTCCCACCAACAATGAGCTCATGGCGTACTCGCGCTTTCCGATTGGTGTGAAAACGCCGGTATCACGTGACATCTCGTGTGTTCCACATGAACTGCAAGTACAGACCAGTTCACTTCCTTGATTGGCCCATATAGTGAAAGGGCAGAGTTATCTGATTTTCGCTTCCTTCAGCTCAGAAATCTGTCCCAAGATTTTCCAACAGTGAAGAAGTATTGCTATCATGTGCAACGTTCTCTATAAATCGAATCAATATTTGTGATGGGAAAGCAGAAGGAATAGATTGGGTCAGCCACAGGAAGATTGAGCAGCAGGAAAGAGGAATTTCCTGAAAGGACCGGGAGAGGAAGAACATCTAAGCAAAAACATCAGACTTATTAATTAGTTATTGCTATTCTCATTTGAGCTAATTGCAGTCAGCTGGGAAGGTAAGAGGAAGGAAAAGCAGAAGGGGAAGTGGAAGTTTTGCAACACCTGCTGACCATCACCAAAAAAAATATTCTGCCAACAGGAGAAGTTTCTAGCAACTTCCAATATAGTCTAAAATAGGTAAAAAGGTCAAAAATAGCATTCTTTATTGCAATGCAATTGCATCCACTGTTCTCATTTTGCATAAAAAATTTAAAAAAAAAACTTTTCAGTAATGAGTTTCAAATGGTCCCAAACAGTTTAGTAGGCATTAAAACTTCCAAAATTAAAGAATGCTGCACCTCTTTCTGTGTTGTCATGGCAATTCATTTTGACATCCAAGAGAACTCAATTTCTTCATAAATTGGGAAAACTAGTTTGTGCTAAAAAGATTTTCAGGAGCTGTCATGGAATGCCAAAGATAGGAAGCTGATCTAAAAGTATGATGAGCCATGTTTAGTTAAGAGATCTAACTTTATTAACTCTATTTAATTTACTACTTATTTACATGTATCACTAACATTTCTCTGCCTCTATTATACATTCAGTAATGGTACGTTCAACATTTCCATCACATGTCACAAAACATTAAAGCAGATATCTGCTCAAAAGGTAAAGAGTCAAAAAAGAAATGCTAATTTTATTACAAACTACCAAAATGATTAACAATTTTTGTGCCATTAAGTCCATTTACATAACCATTTATCATATCAGTGATTAAACTAACTGATATGACAGGGTAAATTAATTTTTAATTTATTTTTAATTCTACAGAAACAGCAAACTTAAACAGTAAAACCAGTTAAGAACAGAGGATAAAAACAAAGTTCTTTTAAACTGACTTCTTCATTGAAGTGCTTATAATGAAAAAAAAATTGCTACTTAACAAAAGGACATTTTAAATTAAAGGCCTCACTTTCGTTGCATACCTCATACCAAAATAATTAAATAACTGACAATAGATAATTTGTACAGTCTGTAACAGTCTGGTAAAAGAGGAATTGAGACCTATATCAATGCTGGTGCTAGAAATATTCAAAGGGTGGATAATGTTATCAACCAGATAAATCAGCACCCAGTTGATTGCGTAGTTTTTCCCATCCAATTATGGACAGTGATTTTACTTCGCAAACAAAAGGAATGGAAGGGCAACAACCCCTTCCCACCCTTATCAACCAGATCTCCAATTGCAATTTGCTGTTGACGCTTTGAAAATGGTAGTAATTTTTATCATTCCCCAAATGGCATTATTTAACAGAATTACAAACTCCAAATAAATGTGTAACTGGTAGGCCACTGCTCTTATTTATGCTTAGCCTTCCATGCAGATGCAGAGGTTGTAAGGGCTAGTCACATGTTCCTTCAAGAGAAATATTGGAAAATTAATACTTTTATTAGTCGGAATGGTTGCTCTAAGATATAGAGGTTTTTCATTAAATAATTTGTAAGCTATACCATACCAACAAAGACTTTCCACCCTCAGTGTAACCACTAAAAAACGCCAACACACATTACTTAAAAACACCAACACACATTACTTAAAGAGTGGTGAGCTTACAGTTGCCAGAACAGTCTTCTTTTTTACCAGATGTGGTGACACTTCATTTTTACCAGATGTGGTGACATCTTCATTTTTTAAGGAAGATGTTGTGAAGCTACAGCTACAATGATTTTAAAAAAATACACTGAAGTGCAGGTGCTGTGTTAAAAGGCAACAAGACACTAAGAAGAGTGAGTCCATGTTCTAAAAAACATGAATGGACCAATTCAACCAAGCACAATGATAGGTCAGTGAGGGAGGTTATAGGTGAAATTTGCACACATTTAAAATGCATTGCTTCCATCCACACCCCTCCCATAGAAGGTTTTTTGGTTTGAACCCTCCTCCCAACCCCACCCCTTGGGGTGGCCATTTCTGGAAATGCACAATGAGCACACACATGCTCAAGGTTGTACAGTACACAAAAACTATTTAATTAATAATTGAAAATTATAAATTGGATAAAATTAAATTTGACACCAGACCAGAACAAGACTGTATTTAGTGATATTATATAACAAGAGGTGAAATCTACTACTAACAAAACAAGAATCCCACTGAAAACAATGATGATGACCACAATGTGGTAATCAATGTTGAATTCATCAATTACAGCAATCCAATAACAGAAATTAATATGGATTCGATTTTAGAATAATTATTTACAGTACTTCAATTTATTTCAAGGGTGCAAAATAGTAAACATCCGGCCCCAATTGCTCAAAGTATACACAAATGCTATCAATGAGATACATCACTATATAGCATCATGCAATGTTAACTCTTACCAATGGATGGTAATACACCTATCACATGGAACAATTTGAACAATGGGGGAAGGATTCACCCACCCAATTTGAACTTTTTATGATTTAAAGTGGCTGACAAACGTTTCCGGCCTGTACTACCTCTCTTCAACAATGGACGGTGCAATAATAGTATCAAATGAATACCCAATCAAAGGTCAAAACATTTTCAATTGGCAACTTTCTTGACATAATAGGTTACCAAAGTAATGTTCAGTATTCCTTGCTACAAATACCCTTAACCTTGGCTTTCAGTGGTAAGAACTCAAAAGGAACTTGAAAAGGAACTTGATGACCTTCACTGTGCTTTCCCCAGGTTATACTGTTGTTATGGTAACCTGCTGTGTCAAACCAATGGACCAAAATGTTTCCATCAATGATTGGCCATTCATTCAATACCATTACTATAAATGTGACTGGTAGTTATAATCCACAAAAGTATAAGTACTTGAAAATGTACAAAACTGTTGTCAGCCAGCTTAACAACAACAACAACAACAACAACAACCAACCAACCATTTAAAAACTTAACATTTTCCAAATGCATATTAAGTGTACTCACAGCCAACCAGAATACTTATCAATGAGCTTAGTTTCATTTAACAACTGCTGGCATTGGTTTGAATAGAAATCATAGTTAGACTTGTTAAATGGAATGCACCCTAAAAGACTGACAGATATTTTGGAAGTCTATTATTATAGTTTGTAATGGACTTAGGATATCTGATTAACTTATAATCTTTTACCTCACCAGACTAACTTTAACATTTCCTTAACATCAACAGATTTCAAACAATCAATTGGAAACTTTGTTAATGAGTCATTCAGAATGGCTTGAGGATGGCTTCCCTTTCACGTGATCAGACACCTTTGGATGAGAAGCAACTGTGCTCTCCTCAGTTGAACTGTCATTAGATTGTGGTGACAGGGAACACAAGCAAAATACTGATGAATACGAGTGCAAAAAGTGACCATCTCGCTCAAGCTTTCCCTCGCAAGAATGGAGATCCAAACCCAGCTCTCCATTGCCAAAGAAACCAACCACAGGAATACCAGGAAACTCCTGTCGGAAAATTTTAGTCTCCACATTCTTTGCATTGTAAAACTTCTCACCACGACCAATGCAGGACACCATGAAACACGCTGTATTCTTTTCGCATGAAATTCCAGACTTTCGCAGCTGCTTCAAACTTTGCTGAACACCTTCAGCAGTTTCTCCGTGATGAACCATGGAAATGGCTTCCACATTGCCAGATATTGTGAGGCCCACAACACCAGTGTTCCTTACTTCATTGTCCACCATCAAGAATGATTCAACAAGTCCACCAATTATTACCACATCTGACTTATCATCCTCGTCAATGTTGCAAACCTAAATCAGTCATAAAGCCAAATAAACTGTTCAGTGTAACTAGACATAACAATTAAATTATTGTACATAATCAAACCTTTTCAGGTATGTTGCATGATACTGTACTAACAAGCATTATATTTTAGGAAAGTTCATGAACCAACATAGAGTTAAAGCCTGAATCAAAAATTAAGTAAGCTGTCTTGTATACTAAAAAGGGAAATAGTAGAGAAAGTTAGAGTGTTTTGATTTCTCCATATGCCACTGGTAACCCAAATGGTAACAGCATGGAGCACCAAGTACTAAAAAAGGTACAGCCTTGAAAGTTTAGGCCGCAATTCATACTTCCAGGGAGTAGTCCTTTAGACTAGGTAACATGAGGTAAAGTCGCATATGAATCAAGTGGCCCATCAGGCCGGCACTTATCTCCAGTTTCTGTAGATTAACTTTAGCAACCAGGAGTATTTCTACTCCTCCCTGGATGGGATGCTAGTCCATTGCAGGGTTACCTCCCACCATTAAATTTGTGGGTACATTTATACACCTGGGAGGAGAGAGGCAATGTGTGAGTGAAATGTCTTGCCCAAGAACAGAGATGTCCCTGGCCAGAGCTCGAACCCAGACCACTAAATCTGGAGGCGAGTGCACTAGCCATGAGGCCACCATGCCTCCTCAGACTTATACTTTAAAATACCTGCATGTCTAAACTCATGCCAAGATTGCAAATGCCTAAATGCTGTAAATTAATGACAAAAATGACCACCTTGCATTCTGTACCAGGGAATGGTAAAAAATATTGCCAGGCCAGGTGTGTATATACACATTGCAGACCTATTCTTGTGTCTACAGTTCAATGGCAAGGAAGAAATTTGCTATAATTATTTATCCCCCTAGAAGAGATGTTAGTCCATTGCAAGTTCTCACTGCTATCCCCACCACATTGCCACAATAGTTTGCTGGTAGCCATGTATACACTTGGGTGGAGTGTGGCAACCTCAGAGTAATAAGTACCTTGCCCAAGAAGACAATTCAGTGACTGCAGCCAGGGCTCAAATGCAGACTGCTTGGTCCAGAGTACAACAAACTTTGTGAAGACACCAAGGTTACAAACAATTTTTACCTTCCAAATTCCAGATGCCACTTTTCCTATAACATCAAGATGATAAGTGTCCCCTTTGGCCAAAAGGAAGGCACACTTGACTGTCCCATCAGTAGGAATTTTCAAAGATTTCTCCCAACGAGATTTAAATGTTCTGTTGTTCTTAACCTCTGTTAGGTTCAAGTTGATCACCTCAGCTGAGACACCTTCTATTTGCGGCATGAGCATCAAGGCAACACCCTCAGCCATTTCTACTTCTTCCGAAAATCCACCTTCACCTGTGCCAATAACTCCTGCTCCGACACATCCAATAAGTGGACATGAATTGGGTAAGCAGCCTTTCACTGCCGTCACTAGGCCTTTAATTTCATCTTTCTTCGCATCAGCATATTCTGTACATCTACTCACTAAGAGGATACATGCAGCTGGAACCAGTGGTAGCTCATCCAAAAACTCAACAACTCTGCGGCCAAGGATCTCCATAGAAAGCTAGGAAAAATAAAACTCTTATAAATAGCTGGAATCACCAGAAAGTAACAACTTTGTTTTCAAGATTTTATCGAGTTATAGAAACAATCAAGAAAGTGTCAAATTCAGAGACATGGAAGGAAGGACTATTGACTAAGCCAGAGAGTTTGAATTGTGCATTGCTCTCACAATGCAAAAATATGATTGGCTTATGTTAGGAGCGTTGACAACACATTGTCAACATTCAAGATTCACGTGACATCCTGCAGGAATGTTTATCTCGCTTTCTAAACATAGAAAGCTTCTATCATTAAAAGCTTTAGAACAGGAGCAAATCAAAGTATTTTCCACGGCTTAATCATTAAACATGTCACCACTGTCAGTTGGATGATCTCCTACGTCAGATACGTAATATGTAAATTCTTGGTTGAAACTCTGCATTTGAAATTTCACAATAACTTTTCAATTTACACCTACAGACGCAGCAAAAAATCATTACAAGACACCTCCTTTACCGTCTTGTTTTCAAAACTACTTTGGCAGCTTTGCTTAACGAACACTGAATGAAGATATACACCATACTTCTCACGGCATGGTTTTACCTCGCTACTTGAAGAGAAGAGTGATTCATCCCCCGGGGTTATTGACAACAGGCGATAATGAGAGGACGTCAAGATAAGGAATCCCATTGGATAAATGCAATAAGATTGAAAATTTACACTGAAAAATCACTCGGCCATGAAAGGTCAAACTCTCTGGCTTTGTTGGTAGTCCCTCCTTTTGCATGCATCTTGCCCACAGGAGTTTCCAGGACCATTTTTTCTCACGGTTTACCTTCGCGCTATGCACAATGGACTAAGCGAAAGACGGACTACTCCTACTCTCTGTTCTGTGGGTGTGGCTTGATATATGTTTTTCACTGCTAAGAACATGTGCATCATCTTCTGCCATATTTTTTTCGGCCCAATAGCCTAAAACATACCACAAAAGCTCCTGCTGTGGACTTTTTGAGGTTGAAGTAGTATCAAAACTGCATTTTTAACCCCTAAAAGATACGACTAGCACCCCCATTCTTTTTTTTTTATTTGGGAGTCCCCCAATGCACCCCTAGCCTACAGAACCTGTAATTTCATTCACTTCCCAATTCACACACCTCTATAACAATAATTGATTTTAGGTTCATTGTTTCCGTTGTTTGTTCTAATGTTTCCTTCGCCAATCTTGATGAGCTTACTGAGAGGTACATGGGGCCTTCTCAGGACAGCTGCATTGAAAATTCTCACCTATGATTCATGTTCCCACAACATTTCTCATTCCCCAAAACCTCCACTTGTGTTTAAATAAGACAACAACAATTATGCACAAAATGTAAACTTTTCTATTTGACAATGCACAAGGAGCAGGTTTAATTTATTTATTTTTTATGTAATGGTCAACAAGTTTCAAACACTTCTGATTAGGCTGCATGCAATAATTAATAAGTAATTCATTGTAAAATGTTCAAAGAGTTGAACACAATGGAGTTGATCAGTTAAGAGTTTGCTACAATGGCATAATGCATGCCTCATGTCATGGCATGTGAACTGTTGAATTATCTAGCACATGGCCTGGGCAAAAATATACTTGCTTGAAAGAAAATTGAAAGTTCCTTTGTTTCTGTAGCAAGTACAGCACTTATGTCTCGCATGAAAGTTTTGTCTCTAAAATCAATACTGTCTGTCTGTTATGTAATAATTGATGTTTATACACAGTTTTGCTTTCCACGTGGCTTCATCCAGACAGAACAAATACAGACACACACACACATCTTGAAATCTGATCCTTCACTGCACGTTTTCAGGCAGGTGCATATTAATAGCATTTTGACTTCTTAGTACTTTATTTACTTTTATTTTTTTTTTCTTTAGAAAACCTCATAGCTCAACAGAAATATCTTTTGGGAAGCCAATGGTTTTCATATATATTTCATTGCACATTGGGTTAGTTTTTCACAACACTTGAAAATTTAATTTTGCAAGAGCAAGGAAAACAGTTTGAACTCAATGAATTAATAACAATTTAATTATTATTTTTGTTAAATAATTTGT